>NC_074666.1:77650911-77945806 GCF_029448725.1 Salvelinus fontinalis | reverse complement strand
ACAGCTGAAGAACTGTTTTGGAACCCTTTTTTCTAAGTGTGTATAGAGGCATAGTGGCGAAAATCCCGTCTTCCGGACATCAAATAGTCTATTTCCCAAAGGTGTTTTGACAGGAACTACAATCACAACACAACACAACCACAACCACACAACAAGCCCACTGTACAGTACTAGCTATAACTATACCGTGTCAAGATTGTTGTGACCCGACATTAAATCTCATTCAACCAGACCCCCACAGAGGTGCCCACTGGGTCACAGTGAATGGGGGGTTAAGGACGCTAATGTGGCCCAGTGGTTGCAGTCACGGATGCGGCGCTCATTGGCGTGCATGAGCACCGCCTCTCTATCTGCCCCGTGGCGGTGTGAGGCCGGATGGTATGTTGTGGTACACACATGCAGAGCATCGACATGCAGATGGAAACTCTTCCCAGAGCCATACATTTAGAGAGTTATGCTTTAAGAATTTTGAATATTGTTATAATTCTAGATATTCAGTTACAAAGCATTGTTTAAATATTCCCTATGGTATATTTAGATTGTACATATTTTTTAGTTTTAGTTTTTAATAACTTGTTGATAGATTAACTGTAATATCTGGTGGTAACCCACAGAGTTGCAGGACTGATGATGTCACGTCTAGCTAGCTTGCTAATATGATTTGAATGATGCAGCAACACCAGATCAACACCGTCTTACTGGCGCTTTTACAGTCGCTGAAGCATCACCCAGGTGGGTGCTACATTTCAGTATTGGACGATCTAGTCTATCTACGGAGGAGGAGCTGTGACTATCGAAGACGACTAGGTTCCCGATGAAGAGCTCTGTGGCCTGTCTGTCAGATGTCTACCTCCCTGCCTGTCAGATGTCTACCTCCCTGCCTGTCAGATGTCTACCTCCCTGCCTGTCAGATGTCTACCTCACTGCCTGTCAGATGTCTACCTCCCTGCCTGTCAGATGTCTACCTCCCTGCCTGTCAGATGTCTACCTCCCTGTCTGTCAGATGTCTACCTCCCTGCCTGTCAGATGTCTCTACCTCCCTGCCTGTCAGATGTCTACCTCCCTGTCTGTCAGATGTCTACCTCCCTGCCTGTCAGATGTCTACCTCCCTGTCTGTCAGATGTCTACCTCCCTGTCTGTCAGATGTCTACCACCCTGCCTGTCAGATGTCTACCTCCCTGTCTGTCAGATGTCTACCTCCCTGTCTGTCAGATGTCTCTACCTCCCTGTCTGTCAGATGTCTACCTCCCTGCCTGTCAGATGTCTCTACCTCCCTGTCTGTCAGATGTCTCTACCTCCCTGCCTGTCAGATGTCTCTACCTCCCTGCCTGTCAGATGTCTCTACCTCCCTGCCTGGCTGTACCATCTATGCTCCCTCCTCATAAGATACTTCCTTTTCCGAATGGCCTTTCATCTAAAGCTATGGAAGATAATTTTATTTATGTGTTTATTTCATGTAATATCTTATGTTGTTCTTGTCTATTATTTACGGTGGGAAATACACATGCGGAGATCATCCGTTCACCCACACCAAGTCTCACAAAGACACAGCGGTTGGAACCAAAAATCTCAAATTTGGACTCTAGACCAAAGGACAAATTTCCACCGTCTCTTCTTCTTATTATTCTTATTATTAACCATCATGGTCACTTAATAATCCCCAGTTTACAATTGGCTCATTCATCCCCCTCCTCTACCCTGTAACTATTCCCCAGGTCGTTGCTGCAAATGAGAACGTGTTCTCAGTCAACTTACCTGGTAAAATAACGGTAAAATAAAATAAAAAATAAAATTGGTGTCCTTTAGTAGTGGTTTCTTTGCAGCAATTCAACCATGAAGGCCTGATTCACACAGTCTCCTCTGAACAGTTGATGTTGAGATGTGTCTTACTTGAACTCTGTGAAGCATTTATTTGGGATGCAATTTCTGAGGCTGGTAACTCTAATGAACTTATCCTCTGCAGCAGAGGTAACTCTGGGTCTTCCATTTCTGTGGTGGTCCTCACGAGAGCCAGTTTCAACATAGCGCTTGATGGTTTTTGCTACTGCACTAGAAGAAACTTTCAAAGTTCTTGAAATGTTCCATATTGACTGACCTTCATGTCTTAAAGTAATGATGGACTGTCGTTTCTCTTTGCTTATTTGAGATTCTTGACCTAATATGGACTTGGTCTTTTACCAAACAGGGCTGTCTTCTGTATACCAACCCTACCTTGTCACAATACAACTGATTGGCTCAAACGCATTAAGAAGGAAAGAAATTCCACAAATTAACTTTTAAGAAGGCACACCTGTTAATAATGCATTCCAGGTGACTACCTCATGAAGCTGGTGTGCAAAGCTGTCATCAAGGCAAAGGGTGGCTATTTGAAGAATCCCAAATATAACATATTTTGAATTGTTTAACACTTTTTTGGTTACTACATGATTCCATATGTGTTATTTCATAGTTTAGATGTCTTCATTATTATTCTACAATGTAGAAAATAGTAAAACTAAAGAAAAACCCATGAATGAGTAGGTGTTCTAAAACTTTTGACCCGATAGTGTACACTGAACAAATGTGACAGTCAGAGGCTTGTTCACTCTGGCCCTCTCCTATTTTCACAGCACTGAAATGGAACCCCGCAGTCATCAAGTTCTAACAGGTTCACCAATCCAGTGAGGTGATGCTGGTGTTCAGGCCAATGACAAGAGAGGAAGCTAGCTAGCGTGACAACAACAGCAACCTGACCTGAGATGACTGACAGTTGCCCAAATGTAAGCACCAGAGGGTGACAAAGGGTTAAATGTTTGTGCTGCTTTAGATGCATCTTTGCAACTCAGAATATAATTGATTCACATATTATTGTCAGACTCTGAAAGGTTACTAGTCATTGGATGCTCATGTAAGTTATATAAAGCTATATAGCTACTGTACATGGCTGTTGTGTGTGACCCTGGTGAGGACATTTTAAAATAGTCACTAAATATGTTTCACATTTCAATGAATAGATAGAATGATAACTTTTTGTAAAATAACCATGTGTGCTTCAAGGGTCATTACGTAACATAATGTACAAAATGTTTGGAAGGCATTGTTATGCCTAGGTCACTTAGTGGCACGAAAAGTTACCAAACACAGAGCAATACCGTGGCCCTGGATGGGGTCTGAATCGTCCGAGAGTTGTCATGTATCGCATCAATGGAAACTATGCAAGGAGATAAAAGGAGTGGTAGAAAAGAGCGGCGAGGGAAGGATGACACTGAAGTTGACTGATTGAATTAGAAATGTATCTTCACGTCCCCGTGTAATTGATATGTGATTATAACACACGCTGAGTGAGCCGTGTGGAAAATTAACTGTCTTTCGTGCCACAGTGCACCACTGCTCTACACTCCACTCCACCCCAAGGAGAATAGTGAGACTGGCGCCGGCCACCAAGGCTCACTCGCTCCCTGGCTGATGAGCTGTGAAGCGTTTGATTCTGGCGAGGACATTTCCCACCAGTTCTCCCTCTCAAGAGGGGCCCATCTCTCTGCAATCCCAGCGGTCATCTGAGCTGGCACCCCTAATGAGCTCTGTCTCTCACAAATATTCCATCGGAATCCCTTTCCCCTCCGCCTCAGAACTCCGGAATGCACTTTGACTGTCTGGCTGGCCAGAACTATGCCCCACTTGGAGTCTTCCCAGCTTGGTGCTTGCTAAATCCAACTCTTTTTCAATATTCTTTTTTTTGTATCTTTGGGGAAAAAAATACAGATTAAAAGTACATTTACATTGTAATACTACTGACAGCTAACTTTCTAACTCCGCCCATAACTTTAGGACTTTAGAGCATTCACAGAAGACATGAATTATTGAGTCACTCTTAGTTTTACACTTAAGACAAGACTCTGCCGTTATGCTGTTAAATCCAACTCTAACTGACTAATCAGCAGTGGAAAGAGGAGAGGCCAAGAGAGAGAGGGGAAGAGAGATACAACTAGAGAGAAAAAAATCAACTAATTGCATTGATGAAAAAAAATCCTTGGCTTCTGTCCAGTTTGACCACAGGGTTATGTGCTGGTGACATGGGGTGGTGGGTGGTGGTGTTGGTGGTGGTGGTAGTCGTGGTGTGGACGGAGCTGGACACTGTGTCCACACTGTGTGTGATGGCCATCTGTGCTGTAATGACGGGGTTGAATATTCACAGATATGAGAGCGTTTTTTTTTTAGGAAGTTTGTGCGTAGGTTCCTTGAGTCTGTGCACACAGAACAAGGTGTAAAGAGAGCGTACGGTTTTGATGTGGGTATGAGTGTGAGTGTCTCTGCGAATAAGGATTTGTATGTTGATATGAATTTGAAATTGTGTGTGTGTGAGAGAGAGTGAGATAGAGAGAGAGAGAAAAAATAAAGAGAGAGAGAGAGAGGGGGAGAGAGAAAAGACAGAGAGAGAGTGCAAGGGAGAGATTTGGATTTGTGTGTGTGTGTGTACACATTGTGAATGAGTCGGAGCTGGTGTGCAGTACACTGCTGGGCGATGGCCTAATTCAGCAGGGCTGAACTTCAAAGGGCCCTAGTGCTGCAAGGGCTTCAGCAGAGCTGCCACTGATATGGCTCTAAAACACAGAGACAGAGTGGGGGCGAGAGACTACACCATCAATAGATTAAATACTGATATCGCAGAGCAAGAGGCACTTTACACTTGATGAGAAAATATGAGAGAGTGAGCAGGCAAGCAAGTGAGAGAGAGAGAGAGAGAGAGAGAGAGAGAGAGAGAGAGAGAGAGAGAGAGAGAGAGAGAGAGAGAGAGAGAGAGAGAGAGAGAGAGAGAGGATGTTAAAAAGACAGAGAAAGTGGCGGTAAGAGAGACATCTGTCACCGGCAGTCTGTTCTGCCATGTTGCAGCAATGGAGAGAACCCCCCCCTCCAATAAACAGAAAATATGCTTCACTTAATTTAAACACATCCCTCTCTCTCTCTCCTCCTCAGTCTACCCCACTCTCCATCTCTCTCTTCCTCTACCCCACTCGCCATCTCTCCCTATCTTTCTTTTCATCTACCCCCTCTATATCTCTCCATCTCTCTCTCTCACTCCCTGCCTCTCTTGTTCAGCTTCACAGATCTCTTTCCCCCTATAACTCTCCCTCTAGTGCAGTTTGGTGCAGTAAGCTGATTAGCCCTGAAAAGCGTTCACATGCCCTTACACTGCAGATTAAGACACATAGCCGTGAACTCCTGTGCTGTGACAAAATGACCCTGCCTCTCCTCTCAACTACATCTGGGGCACTGAAATCACAGTTTCTAACACTCACGTGTGTGTGCACACTCACATTCATACTGTACACACTTTGTCTCTCTCTCACACAGACACATTCTCTTTCTCTCAAGCACAGACACACGCCTAGTTCTCTAATCGTACAACTAAAACTTAAGTAATGAAATCACTCTCTTTCTCACACAGACATATGTTACTATCATTAGACTCTACCTTTCTGTATACTGAAATTACTCAATTTAAACTCACACAAATGTGGCTTGGGTTTGGCAGCTGAAGTAAGCCCTCCCTATTTAAACATGAGAAGATTCTAATATCCAGAGCGCTAAGTACCCTGCCTGCCTGTACTTGCGATGGAGCGTGCATTGGACCATCTGTTGTGCTCACGTGAAAAGCTTTAAAGGGATATGTTTGGGAGATCAACCATTCCTTTCGGCTGCACATTCTCACTCTCTCACTCTTTCCTCTTTTCACATCACACTGTCTCATCCCACTCTCTCTCTCGCGTTATCAGTCTCACTACCACTCCCCAATTCCTTCTCTATTTATTTTGTTATTTTCTTTCTTTTAATTTGTCTATTTTTTCTTTTTCTTTTTTAAAATTTAAGGGATGGACCAGCTTTAATAATGCGGATAGATTGTTGCTTCCATCAATGTAATTGTCTGCATCATTTACAACCACCCTTATATTTTTGTGGTAAATATATGTATGCATATACATACATATATATATATATATATATATATATATATATATATATATATACATACACATACCCACACACATATATATATACATTCATACATACATATATACATACACATACCCACACATATATATATATATATATATATAAACATTCATACATACACATACATACATATATACACACACATACCCACACAAATATACAGTTGAAGTCGGGAGTTTACATACACCTTAGCCAAATACATTTAAACTCAGTTTTTCACACTTCCTGACATTTAATCCTCTTAAAAAGTCCCTGTCTTAGATCAGTTAGGATCACCACTTTATTTTAAGAATGTGAAATGTCAGAATAATAGTAGAGAGAATGATTTTTTTTCAGCTTTTATTTCCTTCATCACATTCACAGTGGGTCAGAAGTTTACATACACTCAATTAGTATTTGGTAGCATTGCCTTTAAATTGTTTAACTTGGGTAGAATGTTTAGGGTAGCCTTCCACAAGCTTCCCACAATAAGTTGGGTGAATTTTGTCCCATTCCTCCTGACAGAGCTGGTGTAACTGAGTTAGTTTTGTAGGCCTCCTTGCTCGCACACACTTTTTCAGTTCTGCCCACATATTTTCTATAGGATTGAGGTCATGGCTTTGTGATGGCGACTCCAATACCTTGACTTTGTTGTCCTTAAGCCATTTTGCCACAACTTTGGAAGTTTGCTTGGGGTCATTGTCCATTTGGAAGACCCATTTGCGACCAAGCTTTAACTTCCTGACTGATGTCTTGAGATGTTGCTTCAATATATCCATGTATTTTTCCTCCCTCATGATGCCATCTATTTGGTGAAGTGCACCAGTCCCTCCTGCAGCAAAGCACCCCCACAACATGATGCTGCCACCCCCGTTCTTCACGGTTGGGATGGTGTTCTTCGGCTTGCAAGGCTCCCCCTTTTTCCTCCAAACATAACGATGGTCATTATGGCCAAACAGTTCTATTTTTGTTTCATCAGACCAGAGGACATTTCTCCAAAAAGTACAATCTTCAAATCAAATCAAAGTTTATTTGTCATGTGCGCTGAATACAACAGGTGTAGACCTTACAGTGAAATGCTTACTTACAGGCTCTAACCAATAGTGGAAAAAAGGTATTAGGTGAACAATGGGTAAGTAAAGAAATAAAACAACAGTAAAAAGACAGGCTATATGCAGTAGCGAGGCTATATGCAGTACCGAGGCTATAAAAGTAGCGAGGCTACATACAGACACCGGTTAGCCAGGCTGATTGAGGTAGTATGTACATGTAGATATGGTTAAAGTGACTATGCATACATGATGAACAGAGAGTAGCAGTAGCGTAAAAGAGGTGTTTGCGGGTGGTGGGTGGAACACAATGCAGATAGCCCGGTTAGCCAATGTGCGGGAGCACTGGTTGGTCGGCCCAATTGAGGTAGTATGTACATGAATGTATAGCTAAAGTGACTATGCATATATTATAAACAGAGAGTAGCAGCAGCGTAAAAGAGATGTTGGGGGGGACACAATGCAAATAGCCCGGGTAGCCATTTGATCCCCTGTTCAGGAGTCTTATGGCTTGGGGGTAAAAACTGTTGAGAAGCATTTTTGTCCTAGACTTGGCACTCCGGTACCGCTTGCCATGCGGTAGTAGAGAGAACAGTCTATGACTGGGGTGGCTGGGGTCTTTGACAATTTTTAGGGCCTTCCTCTGATATCGCCTGGTGTAGAGGTCCTGGATGGCAGGTAGCTTAGCCCCAGTGATGTACTGGGCCGTATGCACTACCCTCTGTAGTGCCTTGCGGTCAGAGGCCGAGCAATTGCCGATCCAGGCAGTGATGCAACCAGTCAGGATGCTCTCGATGTTGCAGCTGTAGAACCTTTTGAGGATCTCAGGACCCATGCCAAATCTTTTTTGTTTCCTGAGGGGGAATAGGCTTTGTCGTCCCCTCTTCATGACTGTCTTGGTGTGTTTGGACCATTCTAGTTTGTTGTTGATGTGGACACCAAGGAACTTGAAGCTCTCAACCTGCTCCACTACAACCGCGTCGACGAGAATGGGGGCGTGCTCGGTCCTCCTTTTCCTGTAGTCCACAATCATCTCCTTAGTCTTAGTCTGTTATTCTGGCAACACCCAGCCAGGTCTCTGACCTCCTCCCTATAGGCTGTCTTGTCGTTGTCGGTGATCAGTCCTACCATTGTTGTGTCGTCTGCAAACTTAATGATGGTGTTGGAGTCGTGCCTGGCCATGCAGCCGTGAGTGAACAGGGAGTACAGGAGGGGACTGAGTACGCACCCCTGGGGAGCTCCATTGTTGAGGATCAGCGTGGCAGATGTGTTGCTACCTACCCTCACCACCTGGGGGCGGCTCGTCAGGAAGTCCAGGATCCAGTTGCAGAGGGAGGTGTTTAGTCCCAGGATCCTTAGCTTAGTGATGAGCTTTGAGGGTACTATGATGTTGAACGCTGAGCTGTAGTCAATGAATAGCATTCTCACATAAGTGTTCCTTTTGTCCAGGTGGGAAAGGGCAGTGTGGAGTGCAATAGAGATTGCATCATCTTTGGATCTGTTTGGGCGGTATGCAAATTGGAGTGGGTCTAGGGTTTCTGGGATAATGGTGTTGATGTGAGCCATTACCAACCTTTCAAAGCACTTCATGGCTACGGACGTGAGTGCTACGGGTCTGTAGACATTTAGCAAAAAATTGCGCCAGAAGAAATGGCAGCAGTTTTACGGGCGCCCAACCAATTGTGCTATTATGAGTTTTTTTCGTATTATTTGTAACTTATTTTGTACATAATATTTCTGCAACTGTAAAAATGGCAAAAAAAGAGCTGGATATCAGGACAGCGATCCCTCACCTCGGATTAGACAAAGACATCCACAGGTACACTTCCAATTGACTCAAATTATGTCAATTAGCCTATCAGAAGCTTCTAAATCCATTACACAATTTTCTGGAATTTTCCAAGCTGTTTAAAGGCACAGTTAACTTAATGTATGTAAATTGCTGACCTACTGGAATTTTGATACAATGAATTCTAAGTGAAATAATCGTTGGAAAAATTACTTGTGTCATTGTCACGTTCTGACCATAGTTTGCTTTGTATGTTTCTATGCTTTATGTCTAGGTTGTCTATTTCTGTGTTTGGTCAGGGCGTGAGCTGGGGTGGGCATTCTATGTTGTTTTTTCTATGTTTGTATTTCTGTGTGTGGCCTGGTATGGTTCTCAATCAGAGGCAGCTGTCGATCGTTGTCTCTGATTGAGAATCATACTTAGGTAGCCGGTTTTCTCACTATGGGTTGTGGGTAGTTATTTTCTGTGTCTGTGTTTCACCATACAGAACTGTTTCGGTTGTTTGGGCGTGTTTTTTTTTTGTTATTTTGTTCCGTGTTCATGTTGATTTATTAAAAATCGAATTATGAACACTTACCAGGTTGCACATTGGTCCGACTTTTCCTACTCCTCCTCAGACGAAGAGGAGAATTGTTACAGTCATGCACAAAGTAGATGTCCTAACCGACTTGCCAAAACTATAGTTTGTCAACAAGAAATGTGTGGAGTGGTTGAAAAACGAGTTTTAATGACTCCAACGTAAGTGTATGTAAACTTCCGACTTCAACTGTATATATACATATACACACTACTTTTATATATATATCAATTTATTATTCCATCCCCGGCAAGTAAGTATACACATTTTACAGACACAATCTATTTTACAATAGTTATATTTCGTTTGTTTTTAGTCCTGGCCTTCCTCTATTTTTGATATCCATCCAGGTTGATTTTATTTACAACTGTGCTATTTCACAAAAGTTCTGAACCTATATACATTTTACTGACCCTGTATGTTTTACATTTGTTATCTTGTAATTAGTCCCACCCTTCAGCTCCATTCAACCCCTCCCATCTATCTCTTAACACCATCCATTTTGGATTTCTATTTGCCATATATTTGCCACTTCCTTCTCTTTATCTTACTCTATATCTCTTCCTTCTCTCAGTTCCTTTCTGTCTCTCCACCTGAGAGGAAGACTGGATTGAAGGCTTAGCCAGGACAATGGGTTTGCTGCGGTCAGCACAGTCCAGCCCAGCTTAGTGATTTAAAAGGCCCCTCTACCTACCTTCTCTCGTGTACACACAAACACACGCCTTGCTGAATTATGGTCCATTAAAGTCAATTCCCCCTCAGTGCACCATTGCGAGTCAAAAGTCATCAGTGTTGGGCTGTGATGAGATGTCTTTCTGTACTACAGTTAACAATGTACACAACACACACATGTATAGTTGCAAGGCTATTCGCATGTGTAGACCTACAAAGCAACCAATTCATTTTACACTGGTACATCTGATACATACATTCAGTTTATTATGTACAACACCCCGTTCATGAAAATAGTTCACTCCTAAAGACAGTGAGTCACGTGGCCATGGTTTGCTATAGAAAGCAGGCAGACAGGCATTCAGTTACTGTTTGATTGAATGTTAGAATGGGCAAAACGAGTGACCTAAACGACTTTGAGCGTGGTATGATCGTCGGTGCCAGGCGCGCCAGTTCCAGTATCTCAGAAACGGCCATCCTCCTGGGCTTTTCACACACGACAGTGTCTAGGGTTTACAGAGAATGGTGCAACAAAAAAACATGCTGTCAGCGGCAGTCCTGTGGGCGAAAACAACCAGTGAGAGATCGAAGGAGAATGGCAAGAATTGTCCAATCTAACAGGTGGGCCACAAACAGGCAAATAACGGCACAGTACAACAGTGGTGTTCAGAGTGACATCTCGGAAGGCACAACTTGTCGGTCCTTGTCACGGATGGGCTATTGCAGCAGACGACCACACGGGTTCCACTCCTATCAGCTAAAAACAAGAAGAAGTGTCTCCAGTGGGCACGTGATCACCAAAAAAAACATTGCCTGGTCCAACAAATCCCAGTTCCTGTTGTGTCATGCTGATGGCAGAATCAGGTTTAGCAAGAGTCCTTGTCCCCATCCTGTCAACGGTACAGGCTGGTTGCAGTGGTGTAATGGTTTGGGGAATGTTTTCCTGACAAAAGTTAGGTCCCTTGATACCAAATGAGCAACTTATCCATGCCCCAACGAATTCAGGCTGTTCTGGAGGCAAAAGGGGGTCCGACCCAGTAAACCTAATAAACTGGCCACAGAGTGTAATCAATAACTTCCTAAGATCCTATCACTGTTTGTGAGTAAGATAATGCGCTTGTCTGAATACATGACGTGGTTGAGTGTTTTCCACTGGGCACAGACGTCAGTTGTCAACTAATGTGAATTCATCATGAAATCAGTAAAACATTTCTCTATGACATTGGATTTAGGTTAAAAGTTGGGTGAAAAAATACTAAATTCCATTACTTTGATGTCTTTTTGCAAATCCAATCAGTTTTCCAAGTTGATTCAACATCATCACATAAATATTTGTTGTTGAAAGGATGTGGAAACACAGTTGATTCAACCAGACTTTCCAGTGAATCTCTCCCAGATAGAATTTCCTTTGTATCAAGTGAGTCTGCCCTCCTATCTATCGATCGATCTAATCTATCTATCTATCTATCTATCTATCTATCTATCTATCTATCTATCTATCTATCTATCTATCTATCTATCTATGCCTTGTGATGCATAATTCACCCTGAAAGTAACAACATCCCGAACCTCCGGGTGCTCCCTTTTAAGTTCAAAATACGTAATAATTTAAAATAAGTAATTGAATTGCACAATCATTTCAAGCTTCACTTACAGACAGTTTATACAGCGAAGAACTTAAAACCCCAGTTACGCAACAGCCTCGTATTAGGTTCCCTTCTTTTGGCTGGATAAATATTTTATGGAAATTTTAGAAACACCTTTTCATTTTGGGATTAATTGGCAAGAGATGCCAGAGGGCCTAGTATTGCTATTTTAATGTTTTAGCCTTTCAACGTATTATTCCAACAGCAACAGGGACTTATTTTAGGGATTGCAAGAAGTATCCCAGGCTATACATTACAATATTAAAGATCCTTAAGAGTCTATTGACGCACCTGTGCTTCAATCTGAGTAAAAACATTTTTTTTAAATCCCCATCAAAATCCGTCAATTTAATTTTGAGATATAATTTTTTTAGTATGGGTTGCGTCTCAACCCACCACATCCACCTATGTCGACCGTCCACATCTGCGGTGGAAGGTGGCTGAGCTACAGTGGTGTTTATCAGACCATGAGGCATCCCAATAATCGGTCTTCTTACAAAAACATCTATAGCGTCCGAATGGTTTGGCCTAAACTATTATTCCACTTTGTGGAAAGTGGAGACTCTCAAAAACACAATGACAACATGAAAAATATGTGTACTATCTTAATAAAACACAATTTTCCACCACGATGCTAGAGTGGCTTATGCTACTTCCTGATGTTCAGCCAATCAGGTAGAAGCAGTCTGTTGTTTACCACCGGCTGAACACCCTGTGCAACATCAGGAAGTAGCATTAGCCACTCTAAAGTTAGTATGATGGTGGCAAACAGTTATTTCCTTTTAGTACTCATATTTTTACAGATAGTTAAGGAGGAAACCGACGCCCTTGCAGCCTGAATGGAGGATGTTTATGTACGAGCCGGTCGCCGGGGGACATGAGTGTATAGCCGTGTACATTCCAGTTGGACGCAGATGACAAACGACGTAAAAGGAATAATAGCGCCATCTGCCGGCCGTTTAGTCTACACAGGATGTATGTCGCAAGGCCAAGGCAGGTAGGTAACTGCAGGGTATTAATCAATTATTGATAAACGATTTTCATGGGCCCTAGAGTGCAAAAAGTCCTACGCCCTTGGGCTAACCCTGTTTACACCGACAAGTAGGCTAGCTAGCCTAAGTAGCACAGTGTCCCAAGGGTAACGCAGTCAGTTTCAGACAGAAATAATCTATCATTTTAGATGAATGTCAAATGTCTACTTGATGTCATGCCAACATCATTTGGCGACAGATACTTTAATAGAGGATAATGAGAGAGTCATTTCAGGGCAAAAAGACTCAGAGGACATGCTTCCTCCTAATCTTCTAGAAGTTCTACAAGCAAGAAACATTGAGCTGTTAATTCATTATTCATGGGTTCACACAAGAAGAAAGAGCAGTCAGTATGCATATTCATGTTTATATTAAATATTACTAGCCAGACCTTTGAAGGCAAAGGAAAGTACTCAGGGTGGGGAGGTGTAAAGTGGATTAGAGAGAGTTTTGCAGTACCCTATGTAGGGCCTACTACACAACTTGTTGGTGGTGATGGCGGTTTTCTAGTCCACAAATTGTTCAAATGGGCTATCTAGTGTTCACAGTGTAAATTGTGAACGTGGTATATTGTTATATAAGAGCTGTCAGCTCTCCTTTGCCTTTTGGCTTGTCTCATTGGCGGTGAGTTGGAAAGGTTTTGTTGTGATGTAATTTGATCCTTAATGGTAGATGACAGTGATATGTGGTGTCTGTGTATAGGGTATCCCTCAGTCGAGTAGTTTTTGTTTCCTCCTATTGCCCCCTGCTTGTTAGTGAGGGCCTTTCCCCCTGCTGGCAATTGCTTCTCCATAGTAACAATTATGTCACTGTCACACATCCAGCCTCTCATAGCCACATTCACACACACAACACCACAGAGAAAGAACACACACACAAACACACACATCTAAAAAGAATGACACAGTGTCATGGTTTCCGAAAGATCACTAGATCTCACAAAGTCTGTACAACAAATCAAAATAATTTATGTAGAATACAATTTGACAGTCATAGATGAAGCTATGTTTGTTTGCTGAACAAAATAGATAAGCCTAATATTACATTTAGTAATACAATTGTTGACAATGTCATGCCACTACCACTTGTAATTCTGGTGGTAAGGGCAGGTAACAACACAACACATCCGCCACGCTGATCCTCAACACGGGGGCACCTCAGCCCCCTCCTGTACTCCCTGTTCACTCATGACTGCACGGCCAGGCACAACTCCAACACCATCTTTTAAATTTGCGGATGACACAACAGTGGTAGGCCTGATCACCGACAACAACGAGACAGCCTATAGGGAGGAGGTCAGAGACCTCCAGACCTTGTCCTGGCCGTGTGGTGCCAGGACAACAACCTCCCCCTCAACGTGATCAAGACAAAGTAGATTATTGTGGACTACAGGAAAAGGAGGACCAAGCATGCCCCCATTCTCATCGACGGGGCTGCAGTGGAGCAGGTTGAGAGCTTCAAGTTCCTTGGTGTCCACATCAACAACAAACTAACATGGTCCAAGCACACCATGACAGTCGTGAAGCGGGCACGACAAAACCTATTCCCCCTCAGGAGACTGAAAATATTTGGCATGGGTCCTCAGATCCTCAAAAGGTTCTACAGCTGCACCACCGAGAGCATCCTGACTGGTTGCATCACTGCTTGGTATGACAACTGCTCGGCCTCTGACCGCAAGGCACTACAGAGGATAGTGCGAACAGCCCAGTACATCACTGGGGCCAAGCTTCCTGCCATCCAGGACTTCTATATCAGGCGGTGTCAGAGGAAGATCCTGAAAATTGTCAAAGACTCCAACCACCCCAGTCATAGACTGTTCTCTTTGCTACCACATGGCAAGCAGTACCGGAGAGCCAAGTCTAGGTATAAGAGACTTCTAAACAGCTTCTACCTCCAAGCCATAAGACTCCTGAACATCTAGTCAAATGGCTACCCAGACTATTCACATTGCCCCCCCCTCCCCCCTCCCCTCTCCACACCACTGCCACTCTCTGTTGTAATCTATGCATAGTCACTTTAATTAACTCTACCTACATGTACATAGTCCCTCAACTAACCGGTGCCTCCGCACATTGACACTGTACCGGCACCCCCCTGTATATATTGTTATTTTTTACTGATTCTCTTTAATTACTTGTTACTTTAATCTCTTATTCTTATCCGTATTTTTTTAACTGCACTGTCGGTTAGGGGCTTGTAAGTGAGCATTTCACTGGAAGGTCTACACCTGTTGAATTTGGCGCATGTGAATAAAATGCTCTCAAAATAAACTAAATTGAGAGAAATAAGCTTTTTGTGCTTTTGGAAAATTTCTGGGATCTTTAATTTCAGCTCATGAAACATGGGACCAACACTTTATATGTTGCGCTTATATTTTTGTTCAGTATACATCAGCTCTTTTAAAACCGCCCATTAAAGAATGGTACAAAAGAATGGTACGAGAGTAGGTGTTCAAACCCATCCTGTGTTAACCAGTAGATTCAACATTGGGACTTTTCTTTGTTCTATATTGCACCACACTGACACACACTGACACACACACACACACACGCGCACGCACGCACGCACGCACACACGCACGCACACGCATATACACACACTGTCTGATTTGAGGCAAAGCCCTCAAGCATGTGCAAGGCGTGTGTACTCTGTCTGCACGACCACCCACCATTGCAAACTGTGATTGATGTACTGCAGACGCATTAACAGACAGCCCAGTCTTTTGACCTTCAAATCACCTACCTTGCCATCCCCCCTATTTCTGTTCCTGACTTGGTATGTTCTGGCTAGAACCTGATTTGTGTGGTGTCGGAATGGGTCACTGAGCTGGGGGGCTTGGTGGCTGGGGTGTTGGTTGGGGTTTAACAAGCCCCCCATTGATTAAATACCACACTGTACATTCGGCTAGTGTCTGTGAGGAGAGGGAAAGGGTGAGAGGCGCATTGTGAGAGAATGGCGGAATAGCACAAGGCATAAAAATGTGTTCTGGGAGAGGGATACTACATGGAAAAAGGGATAGCAGATGGCTAACAGAGACATTTAAAAAGAGAGGAAGACAGAGCGAAATGTATATCACAGCGTCCAGCTGCTCTCTTGTCACTGAGAATAACGATCACTCTCTTTTCATGTTTTTCCCCTTGTTGTAATGGTTCCCTTCTCATACCTTGCTTCTATCCCCCTCTCTCTCTCTCTCTCTGTCTGGTGGATGCTCAACCTGTCTCTATTTCTATCATGCTTTCTCCTGGACTTACATGTCTCTCTCTTTTGACCTTTCTCCATCTTTCACATTTTGTTCTGTTATCTCTCTCTTTCTCTTTCTTGTTCTCTTTCTCTCTCTTCTCCCTCTTCTCTCTGTTTCCCACTCTCCTTTAAAGAACCAATGCAGTCAACCATGATTTTCCTTGTTTTTTTTTATATTTTCACACTATGACGTTGGAATAATATTGTGAAAATTATGAGAATGCCCTTTAAGTGTAAGAGGTGTTTGAATAGACCAATAAGAAAGAGAGTTCCAAACATCTCTAGCAATAACAGCTAGTTTTCAGTTTCCCACTCCACACACCACTCCCAGACAATCCTAGCTAAACTCTTGCTTGAGAAATTTCTCTTTGCTAAGAAGCTACTTTGTTTCTCTTTGACCATTTTAATTGAAAGCAATCCCCAGTAGGGCACTTAATTGTTACCCAGAAATGATTTGGTATGGTGATAAAAACAGCTGCATTGAGCCTTTAAGGCTCTCATTTGTGGATTCTGTCACATTTCAACAGCTGGAATCGCTGCTCCATATCATAGTGAGGCTTGGGAAACAGGCTCTGTGCACTGCATAGTAATTACGTGTTTAATGTCTCTAATGAGATCATTGTACAACTGTTGTCTTTCTAACATAACATTTGTATTTCTTATTACTCATCCTTGATAATAAAAAGTAGAATGAGACATGCAATTAAGATAAACAAACCTTCATATCATAAAAAGCAGCATTAATATTAATGGGACATGTTTTTCACATCATCATCCTTATTCAATACCTACAGCTGCTATAATAGCACTATTTTTCTGACTTCATATGCCAAGGTCATGCACGTGACATTTTTAATCAGTGATTCAGCTCCCTTTTGACGAAAGCAGATGAAGTGTACAGCTGCAGGGTTTATTACAAAACATAGGCCTACACATGTCTCAAGTAAAGACTCCCTTGGAACCTTATATTGCCTATCCACATGCTCTAACACACAGAATGATATTAAGGTACATAGATAGAATACTACATGAATTCACACTTAATTAAACACTCCTTGCTTGTGGCAAATACATGCACTCTCACAAACACACAGGCACACACATGGCACACACGCTATGACAAACAGGCACGCCACCCTTTACCATGCTTGACATTTCACCCATTTTGCACCCACCACATGTAAGCTGTCCAATGACATTTAAGCAGCACTGCAGCAGAGAGCGAGGACAGAGAGAGCGAGGGACAGTGGGGAGAGGGGGGTCGAAGGGGTTTCCAGGGGTCTCTTTTCCAGAACACTGACCAATGGCTCTATAAATTCTGTCCCCCTCATTTCCCTAAATGTTCAATGCCTCCCTCTACTAACCCTCCTGCATGGTCTTCCATATCAGTTTCTATTACCTCTGCCACTCTTCATTCTCGCTCTTTATTTCTATTTTCTTTCCAATGTTACTCCCTTTGTCGCTCTTTGTTTCTCACCTTCTTCTGCCACCTCACAAACCCTCCCCCTCCATCTCTCTGTCTCCCCATATCCCTCCTGTCAGAGCAACGTTTCTCCATCTCTTTATGTTGATCTCACTTTCTTTGTTCCCTCTCTCTCATCCTCCGCTCTCTCCCTATCTGTCTCCCCACCCTCCTCTGTGTTCGTATGAATGATTGAGAGGCTCCATTCGACGACAGCCGTGGGATTGGAACGTCAGTCAACAGGAAATTCTCACTCCTCCCTTGCTGTAGTCAGATCACTGGGAGGCCAGGGGCTCTTTGATCCCCTATAAGGCTGCTTGATCGTGGTGTCAGCTCCGACTCTTTGCAAACACCTCTCTAGGCACTGTGTGCTGAGATCAATACCACTTCCACGAGGGGGCTTCTCTCCCTGCACCAACTCCTCCGAGCGCTTGCATGGCTCAGAGATTTGACATCTGAAAATCTACTCTCTGTACACCCTTATCAAAACAGTGGAAGTCTGAGTAAGCACACTCTGTAGTTTAACACTGTGCTAAGTGACTGTGTTTGACACTGGCTCTCCGTGTGTCACCAATGACTCTTGCTGTTCTGTCCCATGTGTTTTGACAGGTAGCCCCTCTTAATCACCTTCACCTTGGACAAGACTGTCTGATAAATACAATCATGGCAATGAATGTACTGTAACACACCATTCCTAGGGGAGTCTAAGCACCAGGGCAAGCATGGGCAATATCATTCCGGTTGTGGTTTTGGAGACCTCTCCATCCTCTTCTCTTGATTTAAACCTGGGTTGTCCACAGGCACTTCCTTTGTTCCAGAGCTCTAGTGCTGTAGCAGAGGCTTGTTGACAAATGATGTCTGTCTCTCACACAGCAGTGCACATGCAGCACTTTGATGGACTCCCTCTGCATGGGTTCTGGAGCAAGCCCTTCCTGTCACTCTCCAGTGATGGATGGATGGGTCCTGGACCGTGGTGCTGTATGCTCCAAACATCACTCTCCCTATAACTGGTACTGGGATCGATCATTCTGGGCCTCAGGCACTGAACTATAACCTCCCTGGTGGTGACTGTAGGTGCATCCTCAGCCGGGACTAGGATCTCATGAAACAGAGAAACAGATGCCCTGTCACAGTTTAAGTTAAGGTCACAGTTTCTTTCATTCCCCCATGTGGCCTCCACCCAAGTTCGTCATATTTTCAATTGGCACAAGATGAGTATCAGCTGTCGTGACAGACATTTCAGCTTTTTTTCTCTTACAACTTGGTTGCGCAATCTTTACCCATGATTAAGTCTAAAGGGTCTCTGGTCCGGTCAGACGTCTTAATTAGGGGATGCCAGCTATGACGCATCGTAAGCAGTGTGTACTGGCTTTTAGTTATGGGATTGCTTCCAATCAGAAATGTTTCAGCTACAGAGATGAACACAGCAGGTATTCAAACAGGAGAGTAGATCTATTAAAGCACACAGTGTGAGTGATCTTCAACGAAACAACGGAATATATTATCAGATCATCTTGGTTCTTCACTAAGTTCTGCTCTCATGTTGAGCCATTAAGTGGTCTCACTTTCTTTTACAATTGGTAACATTATGCCTGATCATGACTCTCAGGCTGGACATGACTCTGTCTAACACAGAACAATTTGTAGTGTTTATTTCGTGAAAATGCTGTGACCTTCAAAAATACACTGAGTGTACAAAACATTAGGAACACCTGCTCTTTCCATGACATAGACTGATCAGGTGAATCCAGGTGAAAGCTATGATCCCTTATTGATGTCACTTGTTAAATCCACTTCAATCAGTGTAGATGAAGGGGAGGAGACAGGTTAAAAAGTGATTTTTAAGCATGGCAACAATTGAGATATGGATTGTGTATGTGTGCCATTCAGAGGGTGAACGGGCCAGACAAAATATTTAAGTGCCTTTAAACCGGGTATGGCAGTAGGTGCCAGGCACACCGGTTTGTGCCAAGAACTGCAACAGTTTCCTGTGTGTATCAAGAATGGTCCACCACCCAAAGGACATCCAGCCAAATTGACACAACTGTGGGAAGCGTTGGAGTCCACATGGGCCAGCATCCCTGTGGAATGCTTTCGCCACCTTGTAGAGTCCATGCCACGACGAATTGAGGCTGTTCTGGGGGCAAAAGGAGGGGGAGGGGTGCAAATCAATTTGAGTAAGGTGTTCTTAATGTTTTGTACACTCAGTGTATGTTGAGGATTCTACCACTTGATCTTCTGCACACATCCAATCAGAAACACATCACCCCACCGGTAATGAAGGGCTTGAGACTTGCAGGGGTTAAGTGGAAAATGTAGACTCCTTTTGGCTCGGAAGGCTCATCTATGAGAGGGTTAGGTCTCATTATGACGGAATAACAGAGCCAGAATTGAGCCACATCCCCACTCAACCGCCCGGAAGCCATAATATCAGTACGTCAGCAGCCTGGCTTATCCCAGTAATTTCATGTATAGCCACGCACATCTCTGAGGGGCTCAGCTTCCCCCCTATCAGCTACACACAGACACACTGGATCGACGAAAAGCCTGCTTCAGCCCAATCACCATTACAACCCTTTTAAGGTCAAGCTAAAACTGTGTCAATCCATAACTGTTGGAGCCCAAAGCTACAGTGGAGAGTGGAGAGGAGGCGATAAGGTTAAGAGCATGTCCATACTGTGCCCATAGCCCCATATCCATAATTTGTCTATATTGCATCACTTAAGACTCTACCGTGTCATCCGTAGCCTGTAGTGTGAGGTGTCCTTGAGATGACAGAGTGAAAGGACCCCGGGCGCTGGATCTACGCGATGCAAATCCCCTCAACCACAGCTCAGCGGCAGTGCATTACTTTCAGTCCAAATCCTCAACAGGGCACTGAGAGACAACCCAGCACTGGTCCAGGACCTGCTGCTCCATGCTAATCTACACCTCATTAGCTGAGAGGATATCCAAATAGAACTGACTTAGGGGCACTGTCTGTCTTAGCTGCACTCCAAGCCCTGTGCACTCTTCATTATAATCATATTTCCCCTCTCCAACCCTCCTTAAACTGCACAGTCTAACCTGTTGAGACATAGCAGAAGCAACCAGCAGTTATAGCCGGCAGACGCTCCTGGGCAGGACTGAAGGGGGAGGAAGGGGGGAGAGATTGAGGGGGAGAGTAGGAGGTCCGTGGCTTTGTAAAGACAGCTGGAGGGGTCAGAAGAAGAGCGCCAGAGGCGTTGGAGAGAAGCTGTGCTGTGATCAAACACATCTGCCTCGTTTGACACATACGAGAACACACACATGAACACAGCCAGGCAGCCAGTACATCAACACCAACTCACAAACACAGTAATGGAAGTTGAGGCTTCCGTCATACAAACACCAACAGACACACTCTGACAGAACAAACACCAACAGACACACACTGACAGAACAAACACCAACAGACACACTCTGACAGAACAAACACCAACAGACACACTCTGACAGAACAAACACCAACAGACACACACTGACAGAACAAACACCAACAGACACACTCTGACAGAACAAACACCAACAGACACACACTGACAGAACAAACACCAACAGACACACTCTGACAGAACAAACACCAACAGACACACACTGACAGAACAAACACCAACAGACACACTCTGACAGAACAAACACCAACAGACACACTCTGACAGAACAAACACTAACAGACACACTCTGACAGAACAAACACCAACAGACACACTCTGACAGAACAAACACCAACAGACACACACTGACAGAACAAACACCAACAGACACACTCTGACAGAACAAACACCAACAGACACACTCTGACAGAACAAACACCAACAGACACACACTGACAGAACAAACACCAACAGACACACTCTGACAGAACAAACACCAACAGACACACACTGACAGAACAAACACCAACAGACACACTCTGACAGAACAAACACCAACAGACACACTCTGACAGAACAAACACCAACAGACACACTCTGACAGAACAAACACCAACAGACACACTCTGACAGAACAAACACCAACAGACACACTCTGACAGAACAAACACCAACAGACACACACTGACAGAACAAACACCAACAGACACACTCTGACAGAACAAACACCAACAGACACACTCTGACAGAACAAACACCAACAGACACACTCTGACAGAACAAACACTAACAGACACACTCTGACAGAACAAACACCAACAGACACACACTGACAGAACAAACACCAACAGACACACTCTGACAGAACAAACACCAACAGACACACACTGACAGAACAAACACCAACAGACACACACTGACAGAACAAACACCAACAGACACACACTGACAGAACAAACACTAACAGACACACTCTGACAGAACAAACACCAACAGACACACACTGACAGAACAAACACCAACAGACACACACTGACAGAACAAACACCAACAGACACACACTGACAGAACAAACACCAACAGACACACACTGACAGAACAAACACTAACAGACACACACTGACAGAACAAACACTAACAGACACACACTGACAGAACAAACACCAACAGACACACTCTGACAGAACAAACACTAACAGACACACACTGACAGAACAAACACTAACAGACACACACTGACAGAACAAACACTAACAGACACACACTGACAGAACAAACACCAACAGACACACTCTGACAGAACAAACACTAACTTATTTGGGTTAGTCTGTAGTGGTGTGTCTCACTCAAAAAGGATGGTCTCAGTCCTATTTCATTCCCAGTGTGGTGCGGTTCGCTGCAGGTGAGAAGGCAGTCTGGACCAAACACAGGAAAAGAACCAGAGGTGAGCGGTATTATTAGTTGTTTGACTGAGAGCATTTGATGAAATGCCCACAGTACCAGCTGTGGCTGCATAAAACATTCTGTGAATAGCAGCGCATTTATGAGCACATCCAATGCAGGTTAGGGGAGACTGGAGCTGAGAACAGCCTATTCACGTCGCAGTTAGAGCGGCTATTCCGCTGTTTCCTCCCGCATGTTGCTTCGAAGACCAAAGCGAAAGTAATATGAAGTTTGGGACACACAAGTTATTCTTCCTGATAATCAGAGATGGAGTTAACATGAGCGTTTGTGCCCAATAAAGAAATGACATGCATGAACACGTGGTTTTGTTTTGGCATTTTAGTTTGTTTGACATTTGGCAATGTGAAAACACCCGGACCAAATGGAAAAAATTACAATGTAACAAATAATCAAACCCTGATTCGAACTATAGCTCAGAACTAACAAACACACTCTGACAGAACAAACACTAAAAAACAATGACAGAATCACAAACATGACAGCATGCAGGTAGGTTGACTCAAGTACACACAAATGCACAAATACTGTACATACAGTGCATTTGGTATAATTCTGACCCCTTGACTTTTTTCACATTTTGTTACGTTACAGCCTTATTCTAAAATGTATTAAATTGTTTTTTTCCTCATCAATCTACACACAATACCCCATAATTATTTTTTTGCAAATGTATAGAAAATAAAAAACTTTAATATCACATTTTCATAAGTATTCAGACACTTTACTAAGTACTTCGTTGAAGCATCTTTGGCAGCGATTATATCCTCAAGTATTTGGGGAGTTTCTCCTATTCTTCTCTCAAGCTCTGTCAGGTTGGATGGGGAGTGTCGCTGCACAGCTATTTTCAGGTCTCTCCAGATGTTTGATCGGGTTCAAGCTCTGGCTGGGCCACTCAAGGACATTCAGCGACTTGTCCCGAAGCCACTCCTGCGTTGTCTTGGCTGTGTGCTTAGGGTTGTTGTCCTGTTGGAAGGTGAACCTTTGCCCCAGTCTGAGGTCCTGAGTGCTCTGGAGCAGGTTTTCATAAAGGATCTCTCTGTACTTTGCTCCATACATCTTTCCCTTGATCCTGACTATGTGGCTCCAGAGTGGCGCAGTGGTCTAATATACTGCATCACAGTGCAAGAGTATCTGCAGTATCTGGTTCAAATCCAGGCTGCATCACATCCGGCCGTGATTGGGAGTCCCATAGGGTCGGCGCACAATTGGCCCAGTGCTGTCCAGGTTTGGCCAGGGTAGGCCGTCATTGTAAATAAGAATTTGTTCTTAACTGACTTGCTTAGTTAAATAAAGGTTAAATAAAAAAGTATCCTAGTCCCTGCTGATGAAAAACATCCCCACAGCATGATGCTGCCACCACCATGCTTCACCTTAGGGATGATTCTAGGTTTCCTCCAGACGTGACACTTGGCATTCAGGCCAAAGAGTTCAATCTTGGTTTCATCAGACCAGAGAATCTTGTTTCTCATGGTCCAAGTCCTTTAGGTGCCTTTTGGCAAACTCCAAGCTGGCTATCATGTGCCTTTTACTGAGGAGTGGCTTATGTCTGACCACTCTACCATAAAGGCCTGATTGGGGTGGAGTGCTGCAGAGATGGTTGTCCTTCTGGAAAGTTCTCCCATTTCCACAGAGGAACTCTGGAGTTCTGTCAGAGTGACCATCGGGTTCTTGGTCACCTCCCTGACCAAGTGTCACGTTCTGACCTTAGTTCCTTTTTTATGTCTTTGTGTTAGGTTGGTCAGGGCGTGAGTTTGGGTGGGTAGTCTATGTTCTTTTTTCTATGTTGTTGTATTTCTGTGTTTGGCCTGGTATGGTTCTCAATCAGAGGCAGCTGTCGATCATTGTCTCTGATTGAGAATCATACTTAGGTAGCCTGTTTTCCCCATTTTGGTTGTGGGTGTTTATTTTCTGTCTTAGTGTATGTTCTCCTTGCAGAACTGTTTCATTTTCGTTTTGTCCTCGTTGTTATTTTTTTTAGTGTTCAGTTTATTAAAATATGACGAACACTTACCACGCTGCATTTTGGTCCTCTTCTCCTTTACCAGACGAAAGTCATTACACTAAGGCCCTTTTCCCCCAATCGCTCAGTTTGGCTGGGCGGCAAGCTCTAGGAAGAGTCTTGGTGGTTCCGAACTTCTTCCATTTAAGAATGATGGAGGCCATTGTGTTCTTGGGGACCTTCAATATTTCAGACATTTTTTGTTACCCTTCCCCAGATCTGTGCCTCGACACAATCCTGTCTCTGAGCTCTACGGACAATTTCTTCAATTTCGAGTCTCATAGCAAAGGGTCAGAATAGTTATGTAAATAAGTTATTTCTGTTTCATATTTTTAATACATTTGACATTTCTTTACAAAAAAATCTGTTTTCACTTTGTCATTATGGGGTATTGTGTGTAGATTGATGAGAAAAAAAGATTTTATACATTTTAGAATAAGGCTGTAATGTAACAAAATGTGGAAAAAGTTAAGTGGTCTGAATACATTACGAATACACTGTAGCTACAGTACACAACATAGCTCAAAGCACACACACACAGATTGCAGAGGACACATGCATGAGCATGTGTGTGGTGCAGTGACTGTTATTCCCACAGCATCCTCTCTGTTTCTCAGAGTATCATTACCATAGCGTCATATGTTGACTGGTAGGCAAACACGGTATGTATGTAATTGGCACTGGCCCCATGTGGATTTTAATCACAGTGAATATACATATAAATTAACATACATATACAACCCCCCCCCCCCCCCCCCCCCCTTTTCACTTAACACTCCCTCCGCCCGTCCCAATTCCCTCATTTCCTTGTTTTGATTTCAATGTCACACGGATGCTATCGCTCTCCCCCTCACAGACTGCCTCTGCAACATGCAATTACACACGCTCCACAATTCCAGATCCCCCTTATCTACAAAGAGAAAAGGAACAGTGTCAATATAGAACTTGCACACAGTCCAGCCAGCCAAGATTATTCAACGCAGGGGTATTTTCCTCTGAACGTGTTTGTTTAGATAGTGGTCAGCCACTGTATGAGCAGGATCAACTTCGTCATCACTACAGTATCAGCGTCATCAACAACAACAGGGACATCGTCTTCATCGTGTTCAATAACAGTAGTGTAATTGTCGTTATTGCCAAAACATTAACAAATGATGAATGTTGAGATCGGTCTGTTCAAGCATATAGTAAAGCTTAAATAATTCATGGTGCAGTTCTAAGGAGTTTAGACCAGTCAGTCTCCTGCATTGTAATGAACCATTAGCTCTGTCCATGGTGCTCAAACACAGCTCACAGACAGCAGAAACAAGTGGGATTAGGATAGGCTAGCCGTTGTGCTTTGTGCTCTCTCAATCATTCTCTTTTCATCTGTTAGTCTCTCACTTCCTGCTTTCAGTCCCTCCGTTTCTGTCCTTACCCAATTTCCTCTCGTTCTCTTCATGTTCTCATTTTCCTCTCCCTATCTCTCTATTCCCCAAAATCGATATAAAATGTCCTCAGTCTCTTTATTTGTCATTCTGTCTCTGTCTCTTTCCCTCCGTTGATTCACAGAGGAACACGCACGGCTTGTTCACTGGGAGCTGTTTGACCCTCAGGGCAGCTCTCCACACTGAGCAGTTCTGTCCAGCTGTCCCACTCACTGCCATGAGAATGCTCTCCTACAACACACACACACGCACACGCACACACACACATCTATCTTCCCCTTCCTCTACTACCTGGCTTGCTCCCTCTCACTCTCCATCTATTCCTACTCCTTAATCTCCATCTCCCTCTCCTTCCCTTTCAAAGCCGCCCGCCCCTCTCCCCCCCTGCTCTTCAGTCCCTGTTACGTTATGTCCTCTCTCTCTCCCCCTCCCTCCCTCTCTCTCTCTCTCTCTCTCTCTCTCTCTCTCTCTCTCTCTCTCTCTCTCTCTCTCTCTCTCTCTCTCTCTCTCTCTCTCTCTCTCTCTCTCTCTCTGTGTCTGTCTGTCTGTCTGTCTGTCTGTCTGTCTGTCTGTCTGTCTGTCTGTCTGTCTGTCTGTCTGTCT
This sequence comes from Salvelinus fontinalis, assembly GCF_029448725.1. Taxonomy (NCBI): domain Eukaryota; kingdom Metazoa; phylum Chordata; class Actinopteri; order Salmoniformes; family Salmonidae; genus Salvelinus; species Salvelinus fontinalis. The sequence goes on along the minus strand of NC_074666.1, from coordinate 77,919,482 downwards.
GTCTGTCTGTCTGCCTGCCTGCCTGCCTGCCTGCCTGCCTGCCTGCCTGCCTGCCTGCCTGCCTGCCTGCCTGCCTGCCTGCCTGCCTGCCTGCCTGCCTGCATTGTCCCCTAACCCAACCCTCACACTCTCAGACACTGATCTAGATGCAGCCTTGACCAGATCATGTCAGATAAAGCACTGAGATTACAGGGCAGAGCAGTATGGGGTGGAATAGAAATAATGAAAACATGTGCAGAGCCAGAGTTTTACACTCTCATCCACCTCAGTAGACTAGGCAGCACCTGTAAGTCCTCTCTTTAATGTTCATCATGACACAATGTCACACCCCAGTCAATGTCCTTCTTTCATCTGGTATTATTTGATTTGTTTTTTTTACTCATATCTTGCTGGGAATTCCTCAATGGCTATGTCACCCCACCATTACTGTCTCTCTCTCTCATCTTTTTAAATGTCTGCATTTTTTTTACCCTTATCTATTACAATCCCTACGTTCCCTCATTTCCATCCCATTCTTTCACCTTGTCGCTTCTTTCTTGCCCTCTCCTTTGATATTTGTTCCAGAAATCCATCTCCCCCTCTTATCTCTCTGCCAAACTCCTCCTTCCCTTTCTTCCACCTCTTCCTCTTCCATCCTCTGCACTCCATCTTTCTACTTCTACCTGCCCCCCTTTCTCACACACATGCTCTCTGTCCCCATCCATCTCTTTCTCTCTCTCTCTCAAATGAGCCCCTTCTCTCATCTTGCTCCATCTCCCCCTCTCTCCCCCTCCCCCTCCCTCTCTCTCTCTATCTGGTCTGTGGTTCTTAATGAAGGTCATGCGGGTGGTGACAGGTTGTGGTTGTGTGGCCAGCGGACACACCATGCTGAGAGCTGGGGGGGGGGGGGCAGGGGGCACACAGACAGGTCTCCCTGGCCTCTAAGTCCCATTGTATCAACCCTCCACAGATAATGACCACTTAATTAAAGACTAATTTAATGGTCAACGCTAGTCAGAGACAGGAGAAAGGAAGGAGAGATGGGGAGTGATTGTTGTTTGGCAAAATAATAAAGAGGAGTAGAGATGAAGGGAAGGTGGAGACTGATGGGTGTAGGTTGGCATGAACGTGACGGAGAAAGGAATTGTTGCAATAGAGTGAAGATGAAAGCAAAGTGTGTGTGTGTGTGTGTGTGTGTGTGTGTGTGTGTGTGTGTGTGTGTGTGTGTGTGTGTGTGTGTGTGTGTGTGTGTGTGTGTGTGTGTGTGTGTGTGTGTGTGTGTGTGTGTGTGTGTGTGTGTGTGTGTTGGAGGGGAATGGGGTTCAGAGGGATTTGAGGGGATCTAATTAGTAAACAGATGAACTGCTTGGTACTATATCAACAGGTCCTGGACCAGAACAAAGATAATTACACCTTCATTAAAGATGACCAGCCTGTCCCTGCACTTCCGCTCAGCCATGGAGGGAGACTGCAGGGGCTGCTATGGAATTAAAGATGACCAGCCTGTCCCTGCACTTCTGCTCAGCCATGGAGGGAGACAGCAGGGGCTGCTATGGAATTAAAGATGACCAGCCTGTCCCTGCACTTCCGCTCAGCCATGGAGGGAGACAGCAGGGGCTGCTATGGAATTAAAGATAACCAGCCTGTCCCTGCACTTCCGCTCAGCCATGGAGGGAGACTGCAGGGGCTGCTATGGAATTAAAGATGACCAGCCTGTCCCTGCACTTCTGCTCAGCCATGGAGGGAGACAGCAGGGGCTGCTATGGAATTAAAGATGACCAGCCTGTCTCTGCACTTCTGCTCAGCCATGGAGGGAGACAGCAGGGGCTGCTATGGAATTGAGCCGTCCTCCTAGCTCAATAACAAGTGTCTGCATGCGTGCGCGTCAAATCAATTTTGATTTGTTACATGCTTCGTTTACAACAGGTATAGACCAACAGTCAAACATTTACTTACAGGCCCTTCTCAATAATGCAGAGCAAGAATTGAAAAATGCCAGTCTGAAATAGTCTGTTGTACCCTATTCAGAGTTAGTAGTGTCCTCATTAATACATTGAGCACTAAAAGAGCCCTCGTGAGAGTGCTTGCAAAGCGTTGCTGGATCAGTATCCGATATGCTTAATTACACTGAGAGACATCTCCTGTAATAACACCTGTCGCTTCCAGAGAAACAGGTTTACCGTTGTTGCTGCGCGGTGACCTGCCAGAGATCCCATTGGTCCCTATGGGGTGGTGACCCCCGGTACCGTCCACTCCGCCCACCTCGCCGGGCTGCTTCAACAACTCTGTCAAGGCCCTGCAGAGAGAAAGACAAGTGTTAGGTTAAAGATCACCCATCAGTAAGACGAGAGAACATTGTGTCAAATCGATTGAGATCACCATAGAATAAACTCCTGCAACATCAAATCAAATGGAAGTGTGCTGCCATCGTTTCCTAATCTGTGTGATTTGATCACAATTAAAGCCCTCTTATATGTGATGTATATTGGTGTGTAAAACAAAGGCTTTAATCATAGTGTAGTATAGTACTGACAGCTGGACCTTTTCAAAGAAACCGGTTGAATTTAAATGGTACATGCCTGCTGACAGCTCAGCTGGCTAGACATGAGCCCCGGACAGTAGGTCAGTAGTGTTGTGATAGGAACGAGGGTTAATATGTAGATTGTGCTGACAGACTGAATGACAGCAGGTATAGACAAGGACTAAGTCCCGAGGCCATGCTGAAATACTGTCCCTCTGTTTTTCATGCTTTTCTTTTCACTTGTTGGGTTTCTCTCTAAAATGCCCTCCAGTCACCCATTCAGCAGTACACAAACAAACACTCTACTCCTTAACTCATCACCACCAGTTAGTGCCTGTCTTTCTCACTCATTCCCTCTGTTTCATTCGTCTCCTACTTGGCTAAAGCATTTCTCTCTCTCTCTCATCCTCAATTCTGTTTTCTTTCTCTCGGGCATTGCTGAGGGTGCTGTTATTGTGGAGTGCTGGTTGTTCCACCTTCTCAACACAGCTGTCAGCTCTCTGAACCCGTATTCTAACCCCCCAGGACTGTCACATCTCCTAGCTAACGTAAAGATGTAAAGGGATGATGTGATTTGATGTGAGAACATTGAAAGACTTTCCAGACAAATTCCCAGAGCCCTCTCTTAGGCTCAGACATTACAAGGGCAAGGAAATGTTTAAACCACGATGGCAGCCAAATGCCCTGGTGAATCCCATGCACAGATACATTCCCATGCACAGCCAATTGGGATCTGTCTCTTTTATCATAAGAACTTGGGAAAAGGGTTTGGTTGGATGAGCCAGTGTTCCTCAAACATAATTCTCGGGGCTGACAGAATTATTTCCCTGGGTGTTGTTTCAAACATTACGTTCTCTCTGCCAGAATGTTACAAAGGAAATTGTGTTAGATAGCTCTGCCAATCCTACTGCAGTGGTCAAATGTCAACTACTTAGAAAAAAGCTCAGAGTTGATGGCTTTGTACATTTCAAAAAGCCCTTGTAGTTTGTCACTGAAGATGTTCATTGAGGAATTAGTCTGTTGAGTTTCTCTCTCTCTCTCTCTCTCTCTCTCTCTCTCTCTCTCTCTCTCTCTCTCTCTCTCTCTCTCTCTCTCTCTCTCTCTCTCTCTCTCTCTCTCTCTCTCTCTCTCTCTCTCTCTCTCTCTCTCTCTCTCTCTCTCTCTCTCTCTTTCTCTCTCTCTCACACATTGTGCCACTTTGTTAAGAGAAGGGGCAACATTGTTTTCCAGATTTGATACATTACAGGGGTTATCTTGAGGTTGCGTCAGATAGGGCCACAGATGAGATTCATTTGCAGTTTAATTACTTAAAATGGATTGTGTGCTGTAATACAAGAACGTAAATGAATCGATTAATGAATTAAAGATAACCATAAAGTTTTGTGCACCCTCATCAGCAGTAGTGTGTCAGCAGAAAGGAGAAAAGTGAAGGTGGGAAAGTTTAAGTTCGACCTGAGGGGCTTTACTGTATGAGGCAAGATCCTGGGAATTCTTGAGGCTGGTTGGTCGGTCCTGAGGATGATGACTTCTGTAGTACTGCAGTGTCTGAGGTTTCCACAGGGTTGACTTGTCAGTTGCTATGAGTGACATTTGAAGGGAACGAACACGTAACAACAATTGACAGGTGGAAACTCAACACTTACTGGGCTGGTAAAATTCATAATGGTTACAAATTGAAAGAGTTTAAAGCCTATGTGCAAATGTGTTTTTTGGCGCACCAATTAAATATGGATGGTAATTACATCAAATTGATTTCACAATCTATCCATCATCTTCTCAACCAAGCACAAATCTTGGCTGTGCGCAATCATTGATTATTCAGTGGTTTATAGAAAAAGATGATCTTAAATCATGTTCACACAGCATGTCAACTTAAAGGGAAACATGTTGCCCTTAATTAAACCAGCACAATTCAGTAAAGTAAATATTACAATTGTCTTGTATTAATTAGAGATGTATAAGCCTGGAACCAGCCTTTTGAAAGTCCCCCAACTAGGTCCTCACGCTACATGAAGCTAATGAACCTGTCTGTGCTGTCCTCACGTAGAGGGAGCACTACAGAAGCACCTAGAGGTCATGTGACGTGTGAAAACGTCTCCAATTATTGAAACACAGCTATTCTAGGAGAGGTGAGGCAAGGACTTGTTTACGCCACAAACAACTACATTGAATGATTGAACGAAGGACATAGGCTCAATTATTTAGAACGATTTTACACTGAGTTAAGTTTGTGAGTTGCTTCACTCATTGATGGATGCTACAGTGTAGTGCATGCAGGTTTGCAGAGTAAAATTAATAGACTGTAGTGAGGTCTGATACTCAAAGCTGGATTCCTCTGGTATTGTTCAAGCATGAATCAAATTATGCTAATGATAACTTCTGTTGTGATTTCAACCATCTGTAACTAATTGTTTAGTTTCCTGCTGATGCACTACACAAGAATTGCATGAGGCAACGCTACTTCTATTCCTTTTCTTAGATCACTTATATGCAATTACAAACGGCGCTGGGATCGGCATTTTATCATCACCCTAGTGGAGGCAGTGGGGGTTCAGGTTGGAGTTGAGGCCTGCCTATCTCCTCCGCACTCCCTGTGGGTGGTAAGGGTGAGGCCTGGCTATCTCCTCCGCACTCCCTGTGGGTGGTAAGGGTGAGGCCTGGCTATCTCCTCCGCACTCCCTGTGGGTGGTAAGGGTGAGGCCTCTCTGTCTCCTCCACTCCCTGTGGGTGGTAAGGATGAGGCCTCTTTGTGTCCTCCACTCCCTGTGGGTGGTAGGGATGAGGCCTCTCTGTCTCCTCCACTCCCTGTGGGTGGTAAGGGTGAGGCCTCTCTGTCTCCTCCACTCCCTGTGGGTGGTAAGGGTGAGGCCTCTCTGTCTCCTCCACTCCCTGTGGGTGGTAAGGCCACAATCAAAGTGAGTGTATTAGTTCATTACCACCAGACAGCTGGAGCCCACTGAGCAGAAGAGGCCTGCTGTGACCCCCTGCAGTCTCAGCCAGGAGCCAGGGAGTCTCACTGTTAACCTCCAGCTGCTGTCCACTACTGCACAGTACAGTAAAATAGGATAGAATTCAGATTTCATCATTTTGTTTATTGTATTTCAAGGCGGAAATTGCAGAGCACTTCTGCAAGTTTATATCACCTTTACTGTCCACTGCTCTGGGGTATGTTTGAAACCCTTTGTTCTTGACACTGTAGTGTCTGAATCACCACCACTGTCACACCAGGTTAGTGTGTTTTTACTTGCCTCTACCATCCACCACTAGCTATAGTGTTTGTTAATACACTTTGTCTTATTTCTACGTGGGGTTTTATCTGTGGCACCCCACCTCGTGTTCAGTCTACCGGGGTTATTATGAGGACACCCCACTGAGTCACCCCCAAATCACACTGAGGGTGTGCTGCCGAGGCTAAGTGTGGGTGGGGAACTTGAGCTTCCAGAAAAGTTTCCCAAACAAAAAGATAAAATAAACCCTCCAGCGCAGAAAACTCATTCTGGACTGCATGGTGCGACAATGGCTTGGTTCACATTATTTCACTCCCTAAGTGATTTGATTTGATTTGAAGTGCCATCATAGCACCCAACAGCCAGCTTCACTCACCAGGCGTGAAAGTTTAGTCATTTTGTACACATTCCTCATCTGTAGCTCTGCTCTTTCTTTGTCTTGGTGTTCTAGGCTGACAGAACCATCAGCTCTCCCTAAACCCTGTCTCCCTTGATCAATAATTCAGGCTGTGTCTCCCTGGTGCTCGCTAAGGGAGGGATGTAGTAGCAGAAATGACACCCTGTGTTTTGGGTACTGAGTCTTCCACCCCGTGGTGCTCAGAGCCGAGTTCCCTCTCAACCAGGGAGGCTGATGCTGTAGCTACCACTGCCAGATAGTGAGCCCAGCAGTGTTAGTGCCTGCAGCTGCCTGCCACTGTCTCCGCTACTTTGGTATTGGACGCGACAGCTGCCAAATAGTGCCTCTTAGCATGGCGGTGTGACTATGTCAGGGTATGTTTATGTTTGTATGTGGGTGGGCATGACTGTGCTGTCTGCAGTGGCCTAGTTCCCTTCTATAGTTGCTGAAGCTACTTCTCCAAAACACACACACACACCATTTGTTACACCCTTCATCATTCCTTGGATGGAAAGTAATTCCAGCACCTCATTCACATTCAACCATTGGATAGGCTGGACTCTGGAGGAGCACCTCTTAGATCAAGCTAGGCTTTGGGCAAAGATATCATGGGAGCTAGGGTTGAATATTTTCCCTGTATTTTACAAATGTTCCATTCCGAGAATAAATCTCTTTTCTCCCGGGTAACCCGATATTTTCCGGCAAAACCGAAAGTGTTATTCAAAAGCATGATAAAGCATATAAATAGGCCTGTGTCTGGATTTGATTAGAGCTTGTTAGAAAATTCAAGTCTGATGCTACCTGAGCCTGATGAGCCAGACATTAAATACATTTTATGAGCGCTACATTAACAACATTTAATGAACCCAAAATAAAAAAAATCACAAGTGATTGTGCCGTTAACCAATACATAGGCCTATATGAAATAGACAACTGCTCATTATGCACGACAAAAAAACATAAAAGCCCATAGATGGCTGTATGCTCTCTTGGGTAAATACATGAAACTAACTCCAGTAGCTAATCTTTTTGAATGTGAACTGTATTACTGTACTGTATTTGATTATACTGTATTATATGGACTGGAATTACGCACATCATTCAAACCATGATAAAGCAAGGAGAGAACATGCAATTCTGGTGCAGCACGTCTGGCCTACAAAGTTACAATTATCGGCTAGCGAAAATGATTTAAATGTCTAAATTTTTAATAGGGCCTATTTGTATAATTAGTAGGCTGATGCATATATACCATTCATAATATTTCCCCTAATGTTATTATCCTACTTCCTCTTTCTCTCTCTATTGTTACATCATTCCTTCATCACTTTCAACAGTTAAATGGAATATGTTTTGTTGTCCTTATCGTCATCATTCTAATGGCATGCTTGAATAATATGGGAATAGAATTAAACACAGAAGGCTTTCACTTCTATTCACAAAGATTGAATGGTTAGCTGCAAAACATAAAAAATAAAACATCTTTGCAGTAAAACAATAAGGTGACCCCGAAAGCCAGCTGGAGATGGGTAAATTAGATGCTGCAGCAAATGAAGGCCTACCTGTCACTAGAAAAAAAGTGACCATGATGAGATGGTAGGTCTACATGCAATATGAACTGCTCTCAATACTGTCCCCACCCTGAACGGGGATGATTCATCATGCAGAGGCCGTAGAGAAGCCAGATTTAGACATCACATATAATTCAAGTTCCATTTCACGCGTGCTTTTCCTATAAATCATATCTTAGAATTTACCTGTTTCTCGCAGTTATTTATCCCAGGAAAAGGGAGTGGTTTTTGGGCAGTAAATCGGGGTAACCGGGTTCCTGCCATTCAACCCTAATGGGATATAATTCATTTCAACCCCTGACTCCTACTCAAATGAATGTTGGGTCTTTAGGACACACAGACCCTCTCCCAGGGATACAGTCATTCCATGAGGACACACTAAGGTCCACATGGCCCTAATACTGTCTCTATCTAAGTGACGACACAGACTGCCCATCATCCCCATGACAACCTGCCCCAGCACATAGCCTTATCGCTTCATGAGCCATCATCAGCTCTATCACACACAGGCTATCCATCTCCACTGTATGGACAAGCGATCAATGCCGCCCCTGACATTTTCCTATGGAACTGTATATTACCGACCTGCCATGGGGCTCAGGGTTTTGATGACTTAACAATAGCATCATTCCATTCGCCATGTCAATGTAATGGCCCTGTAATAGCCTGGCTAACGGACCTGTTTTTGACCGCAGGGACACATGGCGTAGTGGCCATGTGCTCTGCTGAGTGCTGTGGCTGTTTCTCCTTCCCTGTGTCCGGTCCGCTTGGTCCATCCCCATTTCGTAAAGCCCATTTAAAGCTGATTGTTATCAGTCTCCTACATGGTATCAGAGGGATGTTTTGTCCCGCCGTGTATCATAATGAATTTTGGGAGAGCAAATAGCGGTGTTCCTAAATGCTCTGTGGTGATTGATTAGGCCTCCCACAGGGGAATCTCACGTATTTAATTAGTCATACCTCTGTCCTGACCCTCCTGCCATCAACACACAAACACATTCAAAATCCTATTTTCCATAACCCCTTAACCTAACCTTAACGTTAACCCCTAAGCCTAAGTCTTAAACCTATCGTTAACCCTAAGCCTAAATTTAAACCCAACCCTAAACCTAACCCTTAAGCTTACAACAGCATATGAAAAAAATCAGGACATCGAAAAACTCCAGACTTTTCAAAAAGTTAATTGTTTTACTACCTTGCCAGGACATTCTGGTGTCTTGTCAGGACGTTGTAGTCCTAATAATATAGGGAAACACACACACACACACACACACACACACACACACACACACACACACACACACAACACACACACACAACACACACACCACACACCACACACCACACACACACACACACACACACACACACACACAGACAGAGAGGTCACTCTACATAAGTTCATAGCTTGCACACACACAGATGGGTATACCTCTTACAATACATAAGATCAAAGTATTCCCATGCATGTACAGAGTTAGGATACTCCCAGAATACAGAATGTCACAATGTTTATTCAAATACACCCACCCAAATGAGTACACTTTCCTCTAAGCACTTTACCCAAAAGCCAAAATAAACACTTCAATGTTTCTCACGAACAATAAAATAACCTCCCTCCCGCAGTGCAGAGTGAAATCAAATGATGTATCTTATGAGCCCACACATTCAGCCAGGCTGAGCAATGGATGACTCCAACTTTCCGCCATTATTAATGCATGGGAGCTTGAATGGAGCCATGCGTCATCTGCGGCTGGCCTTGTGGGACAGAAGCCCCTGTCCGTCACTTCATGTCAGTCACTGGGCACTAAGTGTACTTTGGTGTTCGATAACGCTCTATTGGAAAATATGAGACCTTAGACAGTGTTTCACTGACAGCCAGGAGCTCGTCTGATTTGTGGATCTACTCAGTGAGCAACAGCAAACCAACAGAGACAGTGAGGGGTTGAAATATTGTTTCCTGGGGACAAACACTGCCATCCATCTTTTGAGGCTTGAACACAGAAACTCTACAGAGGAATACATACGAGGGCACAGCCATTATGGCTCTGGTGTGGACACTGTACTCAGAGAGGCCAACAGGTGAATTACTTTTAAGGCCTCAATGCAGAAACTGGGTTTAAGCATGGACGCAGGAGCAAATCCATAATGGTTCCAGTGTGGAGCAGTCATGCACAATCTTCTATTTACCTTCTGTGGACACCTACCTGCTCACACATGCACACATGCACACACAAACACACGTGTTCCTAATAATTGACTCTGTGTGCACTTCACACAAACATTGGAAATGTACCACTTACATAAATACACCAGCCGTAGATCTATGAAGTCATGGTTGCAAATGTGTATACACACACACACACACACACACACGCACACACGCACGCACACACACACACACACACACACACACACACACAGATGGGTATACCTCTCACAATACATAAGATCATAATATTCCCATGCATGTACAGAGTGAGGATACTCTCAGAATACAGAATGTCACAATGTTTATTCAAATACACCCACCCAAATACCAATATGAGGGGGAGAAGTAGTGTAAGCATACTCTGACAATGCAGGACAATATCCTATTGCATATTACACTCACATCAAATTGTTGCTTCTCATTTTTCCTAATAGCAAAAACATGCCTTATCTGTACTACTCTTTCTACATGAGTGATGTGTATCTACTGGGTGGGTCACATCAATGACTGTAATTTATCAACCTGTCCAACCTTCTCTCTCTCTCTCTCTCTCTCTCTCTTCCCCACTCTCTGGTCTTCCATGCAGTCCTTGAGCTATGTTCACTGACTGTATCGGTATGCTACAGTCATTCAGCAATTAAATTGAGTATCCGTCCTCTGTGTGACTCCATTCCCCTCATAGTGACTGATTGGCATGACAATAATATTCATGCCTTGACAAATGAGTTTAAAGAGACAATAACAGAATGCCACAGGAGAGAAAATGTAGACATGAAAAATGAACATCCACCAGTAACCTCTGATAACATGCAAATTAACCTCTATCTCCTTCTATAGTTAATCTCCACTTTCCCACAGACCCTCCCTCTCTCTCCCTTTCTCATGCTCTCTCTCTCCCTCCTTCCCTGTTACGTTTGCTGTTTAGCTGCGCTCAGCTTCACCTGTCAGCTTGGATCAGGGCTCTGGAGCAACAATATGACAAACTGGCCTCTGATTCACACACACACACACACACACACTCACACTCACACTCACACTCACACTCACACTCACACTCACCCTCACACTCACACACACACAGAGAGAAAAACACAGATTTGGCCTTTTACACACAGAAACATACACTGGCTTAAAAAGTTGTCAGTGACATAGTTTAAGACAGATGTGGAGGCAAACTGTAGCATCTTTAAAGAGTTAGACATACGCTTACCTGCATTCCTACATTTTGCACACATATGTTGTGTACTGGCATCTACTGTTTACTGTAAAACATACATTTAACAAGCAACGCTTAAAGTCAAGATGTGTGAAGGCAGCCGATACATTTTGTTCTATGGCAGGCATGGCCACTCACAGCCAGGAGATGATAAAGCAATCACGTTAGTGCTTTAAAATGCTAATATATGCAATATCCTGCTAAATGGGCTGAACCAGCTTTACCGTACTCCCCCACTCACTCTGTCTGTTTGTGTCAAATATCCCAGAGCACACCCCCTCCTCTAACTCTCTCTCTCGCTCTCTCTCTGCCATTCCCTTTTCATCTCCTTGTCCCTCACTCCATCTCTTTCATATTATCCCTCGTTCTTTCATTTCTTATCTTTCTCTCTCCTTCCTTTTTCTCTGCCTCTCTTCCTCTAAGTGATGACTGTCCCACCTGCTAAGCCGTTGATAATGTATCCCGTCATTAAGGGGATTTATGGCTAGTCCCTCCCGCAGCATGCTGACATCTCCCACTCACAATCAATACTCATTTATGCAGTCTTCTCTCAGGGCTGTCCCGCTGTTTACCCAAACACAGCTCTGTGTAGCCAGGGTCAGCTCACACATCCGCTCACACCCACACCCAAATATTCAACCAAACAGAAACACACTTACCGACAGCTAAACCAAACTGGGCCGAGGCCAGTCCAACCAAGCCAGACAGTCATTTGGACCAACGGTCCCCGAGCTCATAAAGAGGTGGCCAGCCCAACATGTCACGACGGCCCAGACAGCACATACACAATTGTCAAGTGCTCTGCGTCACACGGAGCGAGGGATCACGTTTAGAGCAGTGGTTAAATAAAACAGCGCCGCTGGCAGAGGAGCAGTTCATATGCTTGGTCTCGTGACCTGTGCAGAGCATCCATCTGTTTGCTGAGGAGACCTGGTGTATTTGTATTTTTGGTTTGTGTGTGTGTGTGTGTCTGTGTGTGCGTGCGTGCGCTTTAATAATGTACGCGGGACGACTGTGTACGTAAGTTGTGTGCATGTTAATTTGCATGCAGGTGCTGTATTTGTCCAGTGATTTTGTGTTAAGTATGTTTTTCTTCCTGCGTGTTTTTGTGTTTGCCCCCGTGTCAAACTAAGTGAACACATCATACACTCATCGCTCTTCAGGGCTGCAGACGTCAGAAAGAGTTTTGGGAGAAAGCAAAGAGACACGCTACATCAGACAAGAGAGGGGGAAAAGAACACTCAAAATAGGAGGGGAAGGAGGGACTTGTTGTTTTTTACACGTGCCACAGTATTGTCTGTTCATGTTTGTGGTGGTGAGGGTATTTGGAGCAGATGGAATGCACTGGGATGAGAGAAGAAAACGATAATGTCTGTCGAGACACACAACAGACACTTCCTGTTTCTGTACAGACTTGTACAGTCTTTGCACCTGCCAAAAACCGAGGATTGCTTTTGAATTGAAGGCTGCTGCATCTAGAAGAGGACGGCTCTCAGACGTGTGTGAATAGGGTGGTGTGGAAGACAGAGGGCTTTTTTGAAAAGTCTCCCACTGCCAGAGAAAGAGACAGAGCAGTCCTTCTCATGGTTTATCATTATATTTTCAGCGGAGGGCAGATCTATGTGCTCCGAATGCGAATGCCCGCAACACATGTCAGGGTGACTCACATTCTTTTTGATGCTTTGTGAACGTAAGGGGGATGTGGGTAGAAAGGGGGTGAGGGAAGGAGGGGGTGAGGTCAGTGGAGGAGAGAAGGGGGTTAGTCACATTGCGAGCCGGCAGCAAAGGACACAAGACGCACAACTCCTCTTTGGTAATCAAAAACATGTGCTTCAGCTCTGCCAAAGAGAGGGAGGAAGAGGAGGAGGAGGAGAGGGAGGAGGTGTCCTCTGGGCTTGATCTCTTATACAGATGTAGGATCTTAATTTGAGCCAGTTTGCTACAGCAGGAAAACAATCCTGCACTAACAGGAAATGTGAAGTATTATGTGGATTATAATGAATGGACATTTTGTAGAGGTCAATACATTTTTCTTAAGGAGAGAACCAAGTCTGAAATTTCAAAGTGGAAATTACAAACTTCAGAAGCCTTTTTAAACATCAAATACACTACAAGTTTGACATGTTCTCCTGCAACAGAGTGATCAAATTAAAAGTTCTCTCATCTCTCCGATGGTCCTCTCTCTTCTTCTCACTGAAGCCAAGTCCCATGTTATGTAACACAGTATCTCTATGTGCTCTTCCATTTAAGGATCAAACAGCAGCATATGCACAACCCCATGGGGTCGTTGGTGTCGTTGTACTCCACATGCAGAATCTCAGTTTTCATGTCACTTATCATTGACTTCTTATTTTTCATTGGGACAATGGGAGTATTGTATTGTGTCCTGTGTCTAGCTCAAGGGCACATTGTCTCTCTTTTTCTTTCTCTTTCTCTCTCTCGTTCTCTTTCTTTCTCTCTCTCTCTCTCTCTCTCTCTCTCTCTCTCTCTCTCTCTCTCTCTCTCTCTCTCTCTCTCTCTCTCTCTCTCTCTCTCTCTCTCTCTCTCTCTCTCTCTCTCTCTCTCTCTCTCACACACACACTCATACACATACAGTAGCTATCAGTGTGGGAACCCTCTGTCACTGATCTGACTGTTGCGTCATTGTGACACTGTGTCATTGGCTACATTGATATGGCCGCAGAGTAATTAGTATGCATAACAGTATTGACAGTACCACTTTTGCTGAACGCCACTGTGTGTACAATGTACAATGCACTTCCGGAGTAGGAAAGCAGTATTGTTTATGGCGTGTGAAGGGCAGTGTTTACATGGTATTTTGAATTAAAAGAGTCGAGGTAGTAGAGTTAGTATCATAATGACAAATCATTAAGGTGAAAAGGGATGTACTTCTAGTAAATATCTTGCAGATGTATTAGAATATAAAACTTGATTAAAAATACATTCCTGAACGCTGCTGAAACCCATGGGCCCTGTGGTTGTGAGTTGACCTGTGCATCACTATTGAGGAGGTGCTTAAGGATTTAGGTGCAGTGGTGTACAGTGCATTTAATCATTATCACACTAAGGAAGTCTTAATCGTCATTAAGAGCCTTGAAACAGATGAAAGAGTGATTAAGATCAGAGAGATGGTGTTTTGACCCCTTAACTACATTGAAGCTCTAAGAAGTGTATCAAGTTCCTTTTAAACTGAATCCACAGAAACAGATGCCTCCGCCCGCCATTCAGATCTCATAAGATACACCATTGGATGGAACTGAGTGCTATTTTTAACTACTTGGATCCTCCATGCTAACGCTTGATTGTCCAGACCTCCTCCCTTTGATATAGGAGATATTAGAGATATAACCTACCTCAAGCATAAGTGCCCCCTGGGTGACAAGGGGCCGTCTCTGGGAGCGTCTCCAGACCGGCTGGAGAGACTATAATTACCGGGGTTGTCTGCACCAGCCGTGGGTTTGCCTGGCCATCAATCACAGTGCACCAAAGCCTCAGCAAACATCGGAGTGAGATCGTGAGGGAAATCTAGCCCAGTCAAGATGAATGACTACAGCTTTCCAGCAAAAAAGTGAGAAACTGCCGGGGTGATTATACCAGACAGACGGGCATTACTCTTCAAGGCCTTTTGAGAGTGGACATCCACATTCAGGTGAGGCTTTAGGCCTTGAAAGAGAGATTTTGTTGAAGCCTATATATTGAAACCTAATATTTCTCAATGTGTGCTTTACAGCCCATGCTCTTCTTTCATTCTGTACATTTAGCTTAAAATGAGAACACGGTACAATGGACAAAAGATAAATCAGTACCAGTGTACAGATCTAGCCATGGCCGGTCCTACCCCGGGGTCGTTATTCCCTGCAGTGGGGTCAGTCAGTCTCTGGTCTCCCTCCACCACAGCAAATTAACCCTAACGGGTCTGTCACTGCAACCATTTACACGGCATTTGGTCTCACAAAGGCCTTCAGTCACACTGCTGTCCCTAACACCACCGAAGAGTTCAGGATGAATGAGCAGTGGAGGAGCGGAGGGAACGAGGGGGAACGAGGGGAAGGGAGGGAGGGAGGGAGAAATAGATGAAAGGAAAATAAAGAAGCACGCTGCTTTGCCCGGTTCCCCCTCGAGGCCCGAGCAGAGTTTCACTGATACTCATCTCGCTCTTGTTTTTTCTTGTGTCTGCTGTGTTTTTTAGGCTCTAGCCGATGGTGTGAACGATAAGGGCCTAGGTGATTACTGAGAGGATGGAGAGAGGGTTGAGGATGGATCGGAGGGTAAACTGATGGGTTTGGGGTTTGCTGGTCAGATAAAGACTGAGGCTCCGATAGTGCTTGGTACTGAGTCCGCTCCAACAAATCGCTACAAGTTAGCTGTTGATGTTCTGTCACTGTGGCTTGGGCACTGTGTCAATCCTCCCTGGTCTTGCCCATTACCCGGCCCAGTCGAGTGAAAACAGGACCCGGGCTGTACTGCATGTCCCAGCCGCTGGTATACACAATCATATGCACTCTCTACACACACACACACACACACACACACATACACACACATAGTGGCAGTTTGTAGTCCTCACTATTTGCAAAGCCTACACTGAATTATTACTGTAGTGTTATGTGTTACTATGAACATGTCCCATCTACTCAAACGGCTTGTCTCACAACGAAAAATACAGTATTTTAGCAGAATAGTCTCTAGTTACGTAAACATAAAGCCTACTATCAAGAGTTATCCACTGACCTTCAAATTCAAGTCAAAACCACGTTGTAGTACAGTTTTAGTAAATGTCATGTCTTGTTGGTGCCGATATCTATGCTGTGTTAGTTTGCCTTTAGGATAATGTGTGTGAGAGGTAGCTTTGGGATAATGCAGCAACAATTGAGCTGCGGTCCTCAGTATTCTGCAGCTCTCACTGTGAAGCTCTGCACTGGGGTGTGGTGTGGCCTTCTACGTGATGTCACTCCCACAAAGCCTGGGATGTGTGGTTGTAAGATAAAACGTTCTGGGGTTGTTTCTGTATAAAATCTTGGTGTAGTAAAACTGGGAGCATTCAACAGTGTCTAACAGTGGAGGCTGCTGAGAGGAGAACAGCTCGTAATAAAGGTCCGGAACGGAGCAAATGGAATGATACCATTCCACCTATTCCACTCCAGTCATTACCACGAGCCTGTTCTCCTCAATTAAGGTGCCACCACCCTCCTGTGGTGTCTAGGTATTCTAGGGCTTATTAGTGCTAGCAGACAGTTTGAGTTTGGTTTTATTGGACTATAACACATTTTGTTTATATATTATATGTTCATGTGCGCACGCGTGTGTGTATGTGTGGAAAAGACTGTAACTAATGCCGTGCACATAGCACATCTGAGCGTCCCTGCCTGCACTCATTACCTACACCCTGGAGGTGGTCCCAGTCCCACCGTATCCAGGACACACCTAATGCAAAATCCACTTTGGAGCAGCAGCCTCTCCCATCTCTCCTGACTGCTTTATGGACCGCTCCCCCGACCTGATCTGGAGCGACAGACAGCGCACAGGGGGCCACCAGAAAGGGGTGGGAGAGTAAAGGATAGAGACATTGGATGAAGGGAGTGAAGGGACAGGACAATTTGAAGTGTGGAGTGATATACCAGAAAAGGCTAAAGGAAAAGCCTGGGGACCACCTGCTGTCAAAGGTTTTTTATCAGTGTGTGTGTGTGTGTGTGTGTGTTCGTGTGTGTGTGTGTGTGTTCGTGTGTGTGTGGTGTGTGTGTGTGTGTGTGTGTGTGTGTGTGTGTGTGTGTGTGTGTGTGTGTGTGTGTGTGTGTGTGTGTGTGTGTGTGTGTGTGTGTGTGTGTGTGTGTGTGTGTGTGTGTGTGTGTGCGTGCGTGTGTGTGCAGGCATATGAGTTTGTGTGCATACATCAGGGCTTGACATGACATTTTTTAGTAGGACAGATTTTTAACTTGTTCAAAGGTCAAGTAAAAGAAAATGGTCTAACACCATTTGAACACCATTGTATGATGCTAGGAACCACTTTACAAAATAAAATGCTTTGCTATCTTCCTTACCATAGAGAATCAGACAAAAATGTAGGCTACACTGCTTTTTGGCTTCTTTGCATGTTGAAGCCTGTCTCAAAATACAACACTGCCCCTTTAAGGCTCTCCTGGAGGATGGTTGGCCACACTTGGAAGCCTATAAAATATTGCAACATTACAATTACAACCAGGGCTCAAAATTAAGGGCATCCCGTCATCCCTGGACAATAGAAATATGTCTACGGTTCAGACTCTGGGACAGTTTTGGGGTGACAGATCCAAAATTCATACAACCACTGCACATTAAGAAATGTAAAAAATCAATGAGGCTGATGCAACAGATCAGACCGTTTAGCTTAAAATGTTGATAAAGTTGCATTTCTTCATTTTATAAGCTCAACAATGAGCACATGACTAGGCTACGTGTGAATGTTCCAAAATGCAACCAGGAAAACACTGTTCTCAAAAGCGCATGTGACAGAGATGAAAATATCCATTAGAAATGAAGAAAGAGAGGAGCTCTGAAGATGCATCAACTAGCATGGGTTAGGGTAGCTTGGGGGAAAATGCCCCCCTTAAAGGAAAGGTTCACCCATTTTGGATATTATATTGTTTTTTTTAGTCTCTGAGCGATTTTCCATCGATTTCCTGGGTCATTTCATGTTTTCATGTGTGTTGGCGTTCAAGCATGCAGGAATCTGTCCGTTATGACATAGCACTGTGATAAAGTCTCTCTCACTACACTGGAATTTAATAGGAATACGAGTTTTAGATCGTGAAAACATCTATCATACATGTCAGATTTCAATGCTGGCCAATATCATAACTCGGGAGGAAGTCTTCTCTTGAATAAGTCATTGATCATATTTTTGCGATATTCCTACCTCGAGAAATTAGTAATTTAGGGTCTAGCACATTTTTCCTAATTGTCTGCCTCTTTAGTCTAGGGTGCATAGAAAGGAGATAGGAATCCAATGTATAGCGCCCCACACAGCAGATTGTCGACCAATCGCATTCACGTTGTCATGCTGCTAAGCTAATCGCCGCGCAATCCCTTCTCAAAGTCAGTGTAAATGTCGACGTGCCTATTTTCCTCGAAAGTACATAATATCACAATTCCAAAGCTATACGATATTACAGATAGCAAGTTAATTATCTCACAAAATATTTGTCATGTTGTACCTCTGACAAAATTTGGGCTAATGTTGGGTTTTTGAGAAAAACTCCCTAGAACATGAAAAAAATATTTGAATATTATTCCAATGTTGGCCTCTTATCCAATTCTAATTGGAGTAATTCATTGATTTTGTCCATTTGGACAACTTATCTACACTGAGTATACAAAACATTAAGAATACCTGAACTTTCCATGAAATAAACTGACCAGGTGAATCTAGGTGAAAGCTATGATCCTTTATTGATGTCACTTGTTAAATACAATTCAACATGTACCATTCAGAAGGTGAATGGGAAAGACAAAAGATTTAAGTGCCTTAGAATGAGGTATGGTAGTAGGTGCCAGGCATACCGGTTTGTGTCAAGAACTGCAATCCTGCTGGCTTTTTCACGCTCAACAGTTTCCTGTGTTTATCAATAATGGTCCATCATCCAAAGGACATCATGGGCATGCTTTCGACACCTTGTAGAGTCCATGCCCTGACGAATTGAGTCTGTTCTGAGGGCAAAAGGGGGCAACCCAGTATTAGGAAGGCGTTCTTAACGTTTTGTATAGGACAAGCGTTGAGCCCTGATACATATTAGCAACCCTGTCTTTCTTCATAGGTGTACGGCTGGTGTATTTATGTAAGTGGTGCATTGCCAATGTTTGCGTGAAGTGCACACAGAATCACTTATAATGAACACGTGTGTTTTTGTGTACGTGTGTGTAAAGGCTGTCGTTCTCCTCATCCTCGGACGAGGAGAGGAGAATCATCAGACCAAAATGCAGCATTAGGGAAATAAGCCATCTATTTATTTGAAAACCGATGATGGCAACACGAAAAAACAAAACACTTTCAAAAATACAAAACAAGAAAACGAAGTAGACGAAACCTGAACATAAACTTACATAACTAAACGTAACACTTACGGACAGGAAACAGACTACATCAAAATAAACGAACGAACAACCGAACAGTCCCGTATGGTGCAAAACATAACACAGATACGGAAGACACTCACCCACAAACAAACAGTGAGAACACCCTACCTAAATATGACTCTTAATTAGAGGAAAACGCAAAACACCTGCCTCTAATTAAGAGCCATACCAGGCAACCAAAACCAACATAGAAACAGATAACATAGACTGCCCACCCAAAACACATGCCCTGACCATAAACACATACAAAAACAACATAAAACGGGTCAGGACCGTTACAGAACCCCCCCCTCAAGGTGCGAACGCCGGGCGCACCAGCACAAAGTCCAGGGGAGGGTCTGGGTGGGCAGTTGACCACGGTGGTGGCTCAGGCTCTGGACGCTGTCCCCACACCACCATAGTCACTCCCCGCTTCTGTCTTCCCCTTCCAATGACCACCCTAAAACTAACATCCCCTAAATAAACGGCTGGCACCGGGAGAAGAGGCAGCACCGGGACAAGGGGCAGCACCGGGACAAGGGGTAGCACCGGGACAAGGGGCAGCACCGGGACAAGGGGCAGCACCGGGACAAGGGGCAGCACCGGGACAAGGGGCAGGTCCCGGCTGTGATACTCTGGCAGATCCCGGCTGAGGGACTCTGGCAGGTCCCGGCTGAGGGACTCTGGCAGGTCCCGGCTGGACGGACTCTGGCAGGTCCCGGCTGGACGGACTCTGGCAGGTCCCGGCTGGACGGACTCTGGCAGGTCCCGGCTGGACGGACTCTGGCAGGTCCCGGCTGGACGGACTCTGGCAGGTCCCGGCTGGACGGACTCTGGCAGGTCCCGGCTGGACGGACTCTGGCAGGTCCCGGCTGGACGGACTCTGGCAGGTCCCGGCTGGACGGACTCTGGCAGGTCCCGGGTGGACGGACTCTGGCAGGTCCCGGCTGGACGGACTCTGGCAGGTCCCGGCTGGACGGACTCTGGCAGGTCCCGGCTGGACGGACTCTGGCAGGTCCCGGCTGGACGGACTCTGGCAGGTCCCGGCTGGACGGACTCTGGCAGGTCCCGGCTGGACGGACTCTGGCAGGTCCCGGCTGGACGGACTCTGGCAGGTCCCGGCTGGACGGCTCTGGCAGGTCCCGGCTGGACGGCTCTGGCAGGCCCCGGCTGGACGGCTCTGGCAGGTCATGGCAGGACGGCTCTGGCTGGTCATGGCAGGACGGCTCTGTAGGAAGGAGAAGGAGAGACAGCCTGGTGCGTGGTCTAGGCACTGGCTGCGCTGGAGAGGAGGAAACAGCTGGAGAGAGAACCCGGAGAGACAGCCTGGTACGGGGGGCTGCCACCGGAGGACTGGTACATGGAGGTGGCA
Organism: Salvelinus fontinalis; assembly: GCF_029448725.1. Taxonomy (NCBI): domain Eukaryota; kingdom Metazoa; phylum Chordata; class Actinopteri; order Salmoniformes; family Salmonidae; genus Salvelinus; species Salvelinus fontinalis. The sequence goes on along the minus strand of NC_074666.1, from coordinate 77,898,899 downwards.
CCGGGTCTACCGGACCGTGAAGGAGGACACGTGCTCTTGAGCACCGATCCTCCCCAACCCTACCAGGTTGAATGGTCCCCGTAGCCCTGCCAGTGCGGCGAGGTGGAATAGCCCGCACTGGGCTATGCAGGCGAACCGGGGACACCACCTGTAAGGCTGGTGCCATGTACGCCGGCCCGAGGAGACGTACTGGAGGCCAGATACGTTGGGCCGGCTTCATGACATCCGGCTCGATGCCCAACCTAGCCCTCCCAGTGCGGCAAGGTGGAATAGCCCGCACTGGGCTAAGCACGCGTACTGGGGACACCGTGCGCTTTACCGCATAACACGGTGTCTTACCAGTACGACGCCTTCTACCTCCACGGTAAGCACGGGGAGTTGGCTCGGGTATCCTACCCGGCTTTGCCACACTCCTCGTGTGCCCCCCCCCCAAGAAATTTTTGGGTCTGACTCACGGGCTCCCAACCGCGTCGCCGCGCTGCCTCCTCATACCAGCGCCTCTCAGCCTTCGCTGCTTCCAACTCCTCCTTGGGACGGCGATATTCTCCTGGCTGAGCCCAAGGTCCTCTACCATCCAGGATCTCCTCCCAAGTCCAGGAGTCCTTGTTGCTCTGTTGAGCATTCCCTTGCCGCTTGGTCTTAGCGTGGTGGGTGATTCTGTAACGACAATCCTCCTCCTCTTCATCAGACGAGGAGGAGCAGTGATCGAACCAAGGCGCAGCGTAGTGAAATGACATAATTTATTGAACACGACGGAAAAACAAACTAAACTTCCATAAACAAACAAAACAAATAAACGATGCAGACAGACCTGAACGACGAACTTACATATAACGTGAAGAACGCAATGAACAGGAACCAGACTACATCAAAATAAACGAACGAACAACCGAACAGTCCCGTATGGTGCAAAACATAACACAGATACGGAAGACACTCACCCACAAACAAACAGTGAGAACACCCTACCTAAATATGACTCTTAATTAGAGGAAAACGCAAAACACCTGCCTCTAATTAAGAGCCATACCAGGCAACCAAAACCAACATAGAAACAGATAACATAGACTGCCCACCCAAAACACATGCCCTGACCATAAACACATACAAAAACAACATAAAACGGGTCAGGACCGTTACAGAGTGTGCATGTGTGAGCAGGTGGGTGTCCACAGAGAGTAAATAGAAGGCTGTGCATGACTGCTCTACACTGGAACCAGTTTTTTCACTCAAGCCTTAAGTCGTTCACCTGTTGGCATCTCTGAGTACAGTGTCCACACCAGAGCCATAATGGCTGTGCCCTCGTATGTATTCCTCTGTAGAGTTTCTGTGTTCAAGCCTCAAAAGATGGATGGCAGTGTTTGTCCCCAGGAAAAAATATTTCAACCCCTCACTGTCTCTGTTGGTTTGCTGTTGCTCACTGAGTAGATCCACAAATCAGACGAGCTCCTGGCTGTCAGTGAAACACTGTCTAAGGTCTCATATTTTCCAATAGAGCGGTATCGAACACCAAAGTACACTCAGTGCGCAGTGACTGACATGAAGTGACGGACAGTGGCCTCAGTCCCAAGGGACAACAAGGCCAGCCGGAGACGACGCATGGCTCCATACAAGCGCCCTTGCATTATTAATTGGATAAAGTTTGATTCTTTCTTCGCTCAGCTACACCGAATGTGTGGGCTCATAAGATAAATAATCTGGTCTGACTCTGCACTGCGGGAGGGAGGTTATTTTGTTGTTCAAGAAAGCATCAAAGTGTTTATTTTGGTTTTTGTGTTGCGTAGTGGAAAATAATAGGGCATAGAATGTTGTTTTACATATGCATCAGGGACCTCTGTGGAGAAAGAGGTGACGATATTCATAATGTTAAATCCCCTGTTAAAGACTATACTGTAGGAATATACTTCACATCAATTGTTGCCCTTTTAATTTGTGAAGGCAACCACACATAAAAAAAATCTGTTTTCAAATATTTGCATATTTTTTTCTGTTCTTCAAAGCTGGCATTGGTTTTGCCTGATGACTCACCATGAATTTAATTCCACTGCTCTATCGATCACTACATACATTCAGTTTAAAACCTCCATCCTAAAGTCATTTGTGTGACTTCAAAATGAAGGGCCTTGTACAAAACAAATTCATCAGCGATTGGATCGTCTCTAACGGGTCTAACCAATCAGAGTGTCAAATTTGATAATGTCATCATGTAGGCCGGCTCTGGCCCAACCCACCGCTGTCTGGGACCAATGAAAGCGGTCAGAATTGTTTTGCATTCTAGAAATCGGCGGGGAGGGAGGCAAATCCAGACTCATTGTGGAGAAGAAACATCCGTTGGGCGGAGCGATGTGGATGGGTAGCCAGGCAATCATTGGCTATGAATGATCAAGAGCAGTGGTGGAAATTGTTAGAATAGTATTCTAAGTATTGGCTGTTAAGATTCTGGGTGGGTCAGGCTGCTGCCGTGCCCTTGAGGATAACACTTCAGCTGAATTGCTCAAAATGAACATCCAGCCGCATTAATGGAATAGCCTATGTGAAGGATTTAAACAGGTGAGCCACTTACTGATAAGTAAAAGCATCTTGTAAGCACACAGAACATGAAATATATTTTTTTAAAGCTGAGACAAAGCTGAAATATTTCACCCTTCAAACTATGAAATGTTTTGTCCTCGATGAGGGACTAAGCCTGCTGTGCTGCACATACATGAGCAACCTGCTATAAACGTCAGGAGCTAATGGTGTGGGCCATAAATCCCCTCCAGTTCGATATCTGAATCTGGAGGGAAACGCAAAGCACTCTCTCCCCGCTCATCCACATCAGACTAAGCCATGCACGAGATTAGCTAAGTTGAAGTTGGCTTGGCACATTAATAATTCTCTACCCGAGACGGAATCAGCGCATTAAAGGACATGATGCATGTTTTATAGCTCTGTGCTGCATTTCACTCAATGTGTGCTGAAGACTATGAGGCTAGCTGTGGTGGGGCAAACAAACACATGTACCCTCTTGGGAACCGTGGTACAGGGGAACCGTGGTACAGGGGAACCGTGGTACAGGGGAACCGTGGTACAGGGGAACCGTGGTACAGGGGAACCGTGGTACAGGGGAACCGTGGTACAGGGGAACAAGGTTGCACAGAGGCCTGGGCTGCGGTTCAAACGCAAGAGGTTTGAATAAAAATGGTCATTAAACTGCTGAGGGTATGATGGGAACTGTGTCTTGTAATCAAAGCAAGCAGTGGTACAGTGATGGTAAACTCTCCCAAGCTGAGCAGTATCTCACACAAGTACAGTATCAGTGAAAAGTTTGGACACACCTACTCATTCAAGGGTTTTTCTTTATTTTTACTATTTTCTACATAGTAGAATAATAGGGAAGACATCAAAACTATGAAATAACACATATGGAATCATATAGTAACCAAAAAAGTGTTAAACAAATCAAAATGTATTTCATATTTGAGATTCTTCAAAGTAGCCACCCTTTGCCTTGATGACAGCTTTGCACACTCTTGGCATTCTCAAATCAAATCTAAATCAAATCAAATTCTATTGGTCACATACACATGGTTAGCAGATGTTAATGTGAGTGTAGCGAAATGCTTGTGCTTCTAGTTCTGACAATGCAGTAATAACCAACGAGTAATCTAACCTAACAATTCCACAACTACTACCTTATACACACAAGTGTAAAGGGATAAAGAACATGTACATAAAGATGTATGAATAAGTGATGGTACAGAACGGCATAGGCAAGATGCAGTAGATGGTATAGTGTACAGTCTATACATATGAGATGAGTAATATAGGGTATGTAAACATAAAAGTGGCATAGTTTAAAGTGGCTAGTGATACATGTATTACATAAAGATGGCAAGATGCAGTAGATAATATAGAGTACAGTATATACATATACATTATATTAAGTGGCATTGTTTAAAGTGGCTAGTGATACATTTTTGATCAATTCCCATCAATTTCCATTATTAAAGTGAGCTGGAGATGAGTCAGTATGTTGGCAGCAGCCACTCAATGTTAGTGGTGGCTGTTTAACAGTCTGATGGCCTTGAGATAGAAGCTGTTTTTCAGTCTCTCGGTCCCTGCTTTGATGCACCTGTACTGACCTCGCCTTCTGGATGATAGCGGGGTGAACAGGCAGTGGCTCGGGTGGTTGTTGTCCTTGATGATCTTTATGGCCTTCCTGTGACATTGGGTGGTGTAGGTGTCCTGAAGGGCAGGTAGTTTGCCCCCAGTGATGCGTTGTGCAGACCTCACTACCCTCTGGAGAGCCTTCCGGTTGTGGGCGGAGCAGTTGCCGTACCAGGCGGTGATACAGCCCGACAGGTTGCTCTCGATTGTGCATCTGTAGAAGTTTGTGAGTGCTTTTGGTGACAAGCCAAATTTCTTCAGCCTACTGAGGTTGAAGAGGCACTGCTGCGCCTTCTTCACAACGTTGTCTGTGTGGGTGGACCAATTCAGTTTGTCCGTGATGTGTACGCCGAGGAACTTAAAACTTACTACCCTCTCCACTACTGTCCCATCGATGTGGATAGGGTGGTGCTCCCTCTGCTGTTTCCTGAAGTCCACAATCATCTCCTTTGTTTTATTGACGTTGAGTGTCAGGTTATTTTCCTGACACCACACTCCAAGGGCCCTCACCTCCTCCCTGTAGGCCGTCTCGTCGTTGTTGGTAGTCAAGCCTACCACTGTAGTATCGTCCGCAAACTTGATGATTAAGTTGGAGGAGTGCATGGCCACGCAGTCGTGGGTGAACAGGGAGTACAGGAGAGGGCTCAGAATGCACCCTTGTGGGGCCCCAGTGTTGAGGATCAGCGGGGTGGAGATTTTGTTACCTACCCTCACCACCTGGGGGTGGCCCGTCAGGAAGTCCAGTACCCAGTTGCACAGGGCGGGGTCGAGACCCAGGGTCTCGAGCTTGATGACGAGTTTGGAGGGTACTATGGTGTTAAATGCTGAGCTGTAGTTGATGAACAGCATTCTTACATAGGTATTCCTCTTGTCCAGATGGGTTAGGGCAGTGTGCAGTGTGGTTGCGATTGCGTCGTCTGTGGACCTATTGGGACGGTAAGCAAATTGGAGTGGGTCTAGGGTGTCAGGTAGTGTGGAGGTGATATGGTCCTTGACTAGTCTCTCAAAGCACTTCATGATGACGGAAGTGAGTGCTACGGGGCGGTAGTCATTTAGCTCAGATAACTTAGCTTTCTTGGGAACAGGAACAATGGTGGCCTTCTTGAAGCATGTGGGAACAGCAGACTGGGATAAGGATTGATTGAATATGTCCGTAAACACACCAGCCGATGTGTTTCTCTCTTGGAATTCTCTCAACCAGTTCATGAGGTAGTCACCTGGAATGTATTTCAATTAACAGGTGAGCCTTGTTAAAAGTTAAGTTATGGAATTTCTTTCCTTCGTAATGCGTTTGAGCCAATCAGTTGTGTTGTGACAAGGTAGGGTTGGTATACAGAAGATAGACCATATTATGGCAAGTCCATATTATGGCAAGAACAGCTCAAAAAAGCAAAGAGAAATGACAGTCCATCATTACTTTAAGAAATGAAGGTCAGTCAATGCGAAATATGTCAAGAAGTTTGATAAGTTTCTTCAAGTGCAATTGCAAAAACCATCAAGTGCCATGATGAAACTGTTCTCATGAGGACTGCCACAGGAAGGGAAGACCCAGAGTTACCTCTGCTGCAGACGATAAGTTCAGTAGTTACTAGCCTCAGAAATTGCAGCCAAAATAAATGCTTCACAGAGTTCAAGTAACAGACACATCTCAACATCAACTGTTCAGAGGAGACTGCTTGAATCAGGCTTCATGGTCAAATTGCTGCAAAGAAACCACTACTAAAGGACACCAATAATAAGAAGAGACTTGCTTGGGACAAGAAACACGAGCAATGGACATTAGACTGGTGGAAATCGGTCCTTGGTATGATGAGTCCAAATTGGAGATTTTGGGTTCCAATCACCGTGTCTTTGTGAGACGCAGGGTAGGTGAATGGATGATCTCCGCATTTGTGGTTCCCGCTGTGAAGCATGGAGGAGGTGGTGTAATGGTTCTTTGCTGGTGACACTGTCAGTGATTTATTTAGAATTCAAGGCAGACTTGACCAGCATGGCTACCACAGCATTCTGCAGCGATACGGCATCCCATCTGGTTTGGGCTTAGTGGGACTATCATTTGTTTTTCAACAGGACAATGATCCAACACACCTCAAGGCTGTGTATGGGCTATTTGACCAAGAAGGAGAGTGATGGAGTGCTGCATCAGATGACCTGGCCTCCACAATCACCCGACCTCAATCCAATTGAGATGATTTGGGATGAGTTGAACCACAGAGTGGAGGAAAAGCAGCCAACAAGTTCTCAGCATATGTGGGAACTCCTTCAAGACTGTTGGAAAAGCATTCCAGGTGAAGCTATTTGAGAGAATACAAGAGTGTGCAAAGCTGTCATCGAGGCAAAGGGTGGCTACTTTGAAGAATCTCAAATCTCAAATATATTTCGATTTGATTAACACTTTTTTGTTACTACATGATTCCATATGTGTTATTTCATAGTTGTGACATGTCCAATTTAGAAAGTTTGAATTATCAATTTCACAGGTAGTTTACTACATATTTAACAATAGAATATCTGATAACAGAAAGCTGTTATTAAAAAGTGTGCTCATCTTACTCTAACTTCCATCCATACTGTGCTATAGTATACAGCATTCAATAACATTCAGCTGTTGAAAGGCATTTTGAATGAATAAATCAATTACTCCTTGAATGCACAACATAACACCAGACATATTCTGTTACACTGTAAGAAAGCTTTACCGCAGGATGCACACACACACACACACACACACACACACACACACACACACACACACACACACACACACACACACACACACACACACACACACACACACACACACACACACACACACACACACAGTGAGAAGCAGATTCCAGATACAGTAGCCCTGTGATAAGCCACACAGCACAACTAAAGAGATTGGCCTTGAATGTCATTTTCCCACAGTCTCCTTCCCTCTAATATATCACAGATCTAAAGGCCCTGTTTCATGTTCATGAAAACATTTGATTACTTTTCTCATACTAATGATCCTACCCTTTCTGATTTCAAATCATATCAATCTATTCTCTTCAACTTAGGCTCAAGAGATACATTCAGGAAAAGCTAAAACACTTTGGAAAGTCATAGTTTATTAAAGTATGTTATTGTTCAAGTAACGTAATTAAAACTATCCCCAGGCACCTGCAATGTTTGTGTGCGTGTTTTAGCCGCCCACAACCTTGAAATTGGGGTCTCAGTGAATCAATGGGCCCAGTGACTGGGACAACTGGCTGACTGACCTGATTGGGTTTCTCCCTGCTGATCAATAAGATACCACCCTCTGCCCCTCTCTCTGTCCCCCTCCCCCCACTCCCCGCCTGTTGTAGGATGGCAGGACGCCTTCATCGAGACTCGTAAAAACAATCCTGCGCACTACGGTAAATCAGGGGAAATTACAGCTGCCCAGCCTCGCGCTCCAATGGATTGCCCTTCCATTCACCCCCCGCCTTTGTCATTGGGCTCATCAATACAGCAGATGACTCGGGTATTGGAGGCTCCTGTCTCTCTCTCTCACCCCCTCAGCCCTGCAGCTTGTCTCCTCTGAGAAAACAAAACCTGCGAGGGTGTGACTGGGCCCTCTTTTCTCTCAATAATAATACCGGTGTGGTTGAAGTCCCCCTCCCCCATATTGAGAGATCCGGTAATGACTTGTAATAACGCTATCCCTGTTGTCTCATTCTTAACAACCAATAGTATGGCCAGTCACACCCAGCCCTCCCTTCACTTTCGCTGAACTAGAATTAGCCCTTGGCACTGCGCCAGCCAGCGCATGTCAATAGTCCACCAAAAAAACACAGCTACGATTATCTCACAGTGTACTAGAAGCCGTAGTCTGGGCTCTCCACAAATAGCTTTACGCAAACACTCCATGGTCACACCTATTATCGTTTGTGAGAGCACAACCACCTCCACCCTGCCCCCCAGCCACCCTATCCCACTGGCCCATGACCCCTGCTACTCTCTTACCTAGAGTTGGTCATGTCTGTCTGGCCACCTCTGCTCTTCTCCAGGCCCAGCTTGGTGAAGATGCCCACCAGCACCATGATGGCCACCACGCCACAGATGATGTAGACGATCATGTGGGTGCGGTCTCGGTCGGGCTCCTCCTGCACCTCAGTGACGGGGGCCGCCGGCTTGCCGGTGTTGGCCCAGACGGGCGTGTCGTAGTTGGAGCAGGACTCCTGCTCCAGGCTGTGCACCTTGAACTGGCAGCAGAAGCGGTAAAAGCAGGAGCCGCAGCAGAACAGGTAGACGCCCGCGTTGCAGTTGAACGGTGGGTCCCATTGGCCCATGACGTCATAGTAGCCCCGGCAGCGGCTGCCTATCATTGGGATGGTCTGGTCCTCCGCCACCGGAGTGGCCAGCGTAGCCTCCGGAGAATCAGAGGTGGCTGCCGTCTGGTTGTTGGCCTGGGCATCGGCCCCAGTCTCTCTAGAGTTCTGGCCCAGTGAAGTGAAGCCGAGCAGAAAGCTGAAGGCGAGGCAGATGAGCACAGAATGGGCAGCCATGTTTGATACCTGTGGATGCTGCTTCTGTTCAGTTGCTGAAGTGTCTCAAAGCTGGTGCAGGCCAATAAACACCAACTTCAGAAACGCAGGCTTCTTACTGGCCCCAAAACACTGACATGGAAAAATAGCCTTTTAGGTATTTCACACACTAGAGACTTGAAAAGGAGTTGAACACTTGTGGATTAGCTTATATTCATAGCAGCTGCCTGAAAGAATAAGAGCTTTCAATTACCTTGCTGAGAGTTATAAATGCACTCAGTTACAGGGGGCTCAGTGTGAAGTAATAAATTGCCATCAAGAAGGGGGATGAGCAAGTAAGTGTAACAAACTAACCTCGAATCTCAACCTGCTCCTCACGAATGAGTCCCCAGTGATTCAGTCCCAGACTCAGACACACAGTTCTGGCAGTGTTGCGAAAATACCGCCCTTTTCTGCCAAATGTCAATAGCAGATGTGATCTGAAATCTGGAGCACCTCCAGTTTAGGAGGTGTCACCCAGAAATGAACTGGCCCGTGGCATTTAAAAAAAATCTCCCCCCAATAAAGAAAGTGTTATCCGTAAATCAGAGAGATTTGGAATCCCAACAGCGCCAGCGGAAAAGCAGATTCCTCAAGGATCCAAGCTCCTTTCTGTAAACGTCTTCATTTAGGAGAGGGACACACAGATTTTGATAATTGCCCTGCCAAGCATTAATCAATGCTGAAGTGGGGGAAACGGAAAGCACTGGAACTTCTAGATAACCCACTTGTCATAATCTATAAATATGGGAGTTGTTGATATTCCCCTCTCCGATTATCTTGCCTCGAGCAACTGCCTGGTCTCCAACTGAATGTTCATTTGATTCTTTGTTATTTTTCTTGTAGCCATTTTTAATCCCTTTGCTAAGTGGAACATGATGCTCTCATTCCTTTCCTTTCCAGATGTGCAATTCCAGTTAGATGTTATTCTACAATTGGTCTTCAATATTATATTATGCCAGAAAAAAAGTATGTTGGTTTTTGTTTCCACTCCCTCTAGCGAAAGCACAGCCTGCAGTTCTTCAATATTGTCCTATGAGATCTGAAATGATGATTTAGTCCAGATTTAAAAGAGGTCCTCAGAACCTGAGGAAGGCAGCCTTTCTCACACACACTCACGCACACACACACACACACACTCTCACAGACACACACACACATTCAAATCCATAGGTGACAGCGCTCCGTCAGTGTCAGTTTGGCTTAATGGGTTTAGAGGGATGGGGGTCCAGTCACTCTCTGTTGTTGTGGGTTTCTCTTGGTGCTGTCGGATCGGCTCCACACCACACCTGAGAGGGATTCTAAAAAGATGGGGTCACCAATACAGCTCTGCTGCCAGACAACTAGAACCCCACAAGTGCTACCAAGCAGGGGATAGGGGAATGACAAGGGCAGCGTGCTGAGAAATCCCCCCAGCCTGTGGAGTCTAGTCCAGTCCTCCCTAGTCTAGATTTATGAGAAGCTGACTTTTGAGCGAACATGCGGGGTAATTACGTTTCTGCGTAGTGTCCCACGTCTTTACTGTAGTCGATCGTTAGTTGCTTTATTTGTTTTGGTCCCTTCCTTGTTTTCTTTGTCTTCGTTTATTTACCAAGACTCCATAATTCCTCTCTGCTGCTTTTTTGTTGTTGTTTCTTGCTCTCTGCTTTCTTCTATTTTCCTCACTTACCTCTCCCTCTTTCAGACACAACTAAAGAGCAGGCTGTCTGCCGCGTTACTGCTGTGAATACAGGAAGGTATTACTGAGCCTGTGGAATGCGGTCCATGCATTCAACACACCCAAGCCTCAACTCCCCAGCCTGTTCCAAGGGCAAAATAACTGGAGAGGCGACAACAAAAGGCAATGCAAAATCCTGTTTTCAAGAAGCCTTCAAAAATGGGACTGCAGCAAAGCTGTTTGTGTTGTTTGTGGTCTTTTATCACGCTCATTTGCAAAAAGCATTAATATGCAACAGTTTTACCAAATGCTGCACATTAGAGCAGTCTTCCAATTGTTATGCAAGGAACCTCAACACAGTCCTTCCCTAAAGCAGCTTCTGTGAAAACAGGCATAATTTGATATATATGTATAGGAATTTTAAATATATATCACATGTATGTGTTTTCTCTGTTTCTTTGCTTATGGAAATCTCCAACAGAAATGGGATGAAACAGGATAACCAACAGCAGTAGGATGCTTTTTTTCATTCCATCCCCTCTATGCTTTTCTTCAGAAGTGTATTCCTCTGTTTTCCTTGTCCCTCGCTCAGAGCTTCTTTATCCCGTCTCCGTTGATGTTGCACTACTGTGCTCTGGCAGGACTAAATGCTCACACGCTCTCTCCCTCGCTCTCTCTCTCGCTATCTCTCACTCGCTCTCGTGAGCGAATGCGCGCACTTCTCTTGGTGACTCCCCCCCTCTCTCTCTGTCACTGACACCCTCCTCCCTAGGCTGTCCCATGTTTTTTGTACTCTCTCCTTCCAAATCTCTCTCTTTACATCTTTCCCCATCTCTCTTCCTTTCTCTCGTTCTGTTCTGTTTTCTTTTTTTATCCCCTCATTTATTTTTACCTCCTATCTAACCTTTTCTGTTTACCTTGCCTCCATCCTCTATCCCTATCCATTCCCCCCCTCTCTCTTTTTAAACCCCCCTCGGTTCAACAGATGAGTGCAGTGGTGCTGACTGCATGTGTCCATGTGTGAGTGTGATTGTGCTAATGCCTATGCACCCCCCTGGTCTTTGTGTGAGCATGTCTCTAACATGTGCTGCAGGATTTGATTTACTGAGGGAGTGAGAGAGGAGAGGCAGGGGAGTGAGCAAAGGAGAGAGAGAGAGAGAGAGAGAGAGAGAGAGAGAGAGAGAGAGAGAGAGAGAGAGAGAGAGAGAGAGAGAGAGGAGAGAGAGAGAGAGGAGAGAGAGAGAGAGAGAGAGAGAGGAGAGAGAGAGAGAGAGAGAGAGAGAGAGAGAGAGAGAGAGAGAGAGAGAGAGAGAGAGAGAGGAGAGAGAGAGAGAGAGAGGAGAGAGAGAGAGAGAGAGGAGAGAGAGGAGAGAGAGAGAGAGAGAGAGAGAGAGAGAGAGAGAGAGAGAGGACATAACAGGGACTGAAGAGCAGGGGGAGAGGGGCGGGCGGCTTTGAAAGGGAAGGAGAGGGAGATGGAGATTAAGGAAAGGAGTAGGAATAGATGGAGAGTGAGAGGGAGCAAGCCAGGTAGTAGAGGAAGGGGAAGATAGATAACAGACGAAAGAGTGAGAGACAACGTGGCGTGGGGGATGAGAGAAAGGGAGATAATTGAAAGCTAGGAAAAGGATATCCTGCAGGAAAGGCAGAGAGCAAGGCCTGAGAGATTAGAAGGAAAAGAGAGGGACAAAGAGAAAAGACAGAGAGATGCAAAATTGTATGAATTTGGAATAATCCCTGATTTAATGTTGTACATGAACTAGATTTGGTAGAAAAAGTGCCGTTGGGCCTTCTTTGTGCGTTCTAGGCGAATATGCATCCTCATCAGAATACATAGCAAAATAGCGAAGGGATGCTGCTAAATATTTTATTATGTTTCAAAGCTGTTGACATTATACTCCTTTTGAATATTCATATTTTCATATTTTTTCTCTTATTTTGTTTAATTTCACTGCCCCATCTTCTTCTCTCTCTGTATATCTGCATCTCTCCATCTATTTCTTTCTCTCTTTTGAGCCACTGTTGTTTCGCCTACCCATCACTATTCCCTGCACAGCATCTCCTTCTGTCTAACCCTTACCAACCCTCTTTCCCAAATTCACTTAGGAATTTTGGCAGAGCGCATACAGACATACACACACTAAGGCACTCTGGCACACGCACGCACGCACGCACGCACGCACACACACACACACACACACACACACACACACACAGTCATATACCCTCTTTCTCCAAGTCTCACATCTCCTCCATCTCATCCCCCTCTCATCAATATTTGTTTTCTTCTCTGACTTCCTCTCTAACTGCAGGTCTAGTATGAAGTTGCCTGCAGTAAGAGAGTATGCTGTTGAGAAAGATGCCAGGCAATGTTGCTGTTCTGTGAAATATTGCACTCATGTATACTGCTGCCTACAATTATCTATTGAGATGGAGGGGGGAGAAGGAGTGAGGGAGGAGTGGAGAGAGGGAAAGAAAGATGAGATGGATGGAGCGGCAAAAAGAGGGGATGATAGGAAATGTCTTGGGGGGGGGGGGGGGTAGAGGGCAGGAAGGGTACAGGCTAGATGAGAGTTCTGTCTTTAATAATTTTATTATTTCTGTTCACCGGGTCTGATAGCACCCCTGTGGCACTCATATTTCTTTTAGCCTGGTTTTACCTTGGCAGAACACAATGTACCAATCTGCTCTCATCAAAAAACCCTCCTGAACAGAGAGTGGAGAGCTGTTCCTGTTGCATGCTGGATCTCCCCCTGTCATCCCTCTAAATAAAAGATGAACATCAAAATATATTACATGTCATCATCATTCCTTTTTCCATCCCTCTGTACTCATCTCGCTCCCTCCACCCGCTGTCCCCTATGTCCACTATACGGTACCTCTTAATCCTCCCCATCCTCTATCTATTTCCCTCTTTCTCTCTCCCCTTCTCTCTCCCCTCTCTCCCTCTGTCTCTGTCGCTCTCCCTCCCTCTGTCTCTGTCACTCTCCCTCCCTCTGTCTCTGTCGCTCTCCCTCTGTCTGTCTCTCTTTCTAGCCAGGGGCCGAACATCAGTCCTATAGTCAGTAACTGTCACTCACTATTGATTTGTTTTGGTTCTGGTCTCTTGGATGTTGGGTGCGAGAGGAAGAGATGGCGGGAAACAGATAGATAGAAGGATAAAAAACTAAGAGAGACGGAGAGATGGACAGGTGGAGAAAATGTAGAAAAAGAGGTGGTCTGAACCCAACTCTAATGACAACTCTGCCTACAGTCTAGACAAAGAAAGAGAGGAGCATATTGTTTGGTTCAGAGGCCCTAGCTGCTAGGCCGAGTTCGGGGAGGAAACAGTGGGAGTTTATTGCCTAAAATACTGTTATGTCTGGATGCTGATTGATATATTTGGCTATTCTAACATTTTTCCTGATACCTCTGATACCTCAAGCATCGATGCGAGCGAGTGGCCCCCCGACACCCACGCCCTTGACTGCAGGGATAGACATTGCACACCCAGCATTGATCTGGTCCACTCCAGACATTCATATCTTGTTTGTTTTTTGAAGGAGGTTGTGTCCCTCCTAGGACGATTGGAAGGAGGGGTTGAAAGTCAGAGGTGACATGGATATAGTAGATGGAGATTGTGAATAGCTTAGCGTTACATTTAGAGCCCTTCCAGTATTTGTTCATTCCTGTGAATGCAAGAAAAAGTGTTTGCGTGTAAACGGATGGTGTGTACATACCTTTGTGTGTTTGTTTAAAGACACGGATTTGCCCTATCGTTAGGAGTGTTTGTTCTTATAAACAAGAGAGCTTTGCCAATGGCCGAGAAACTCTCTCATGGTAATGAATGGAGATTTAATTCCTTTGCTAAATGTACACACTGGATAAATCACTTCCGCCCTCTTATTGCCTGTACAGAAATGTGCGACAGGTCAGGCCCATTTGCTCTAATATCTCAGTCATCCGGCCCAGTGTTTTTCCAAAGGGAATGACTGGGCTTTGGAAACCGCCCAGAAACCCAATCTGTTGTGAGTGAATTTATTAAGATAATGTGGGACAAAAATCTATTTTTGACCATTAACCTTGAAGAAGTTGTTAGTATTATTTGTGGTTGTTATTATATTTCAAGCTAATTGTGTGTAGATTAACCTTTTGTTTTGTAGCAATTCTTGTGTAAAAGAGTATGTTATTAAATGTCTTCCTTCAAAACTCCCATCACTTCCTGACATCTCATCATCATTGACCCTTTGCATGTTCACTCTCTCTGTCCTCCCTTTTCTCCGTATTTCAACCAACCATTAATCCGTTTTATCCCACTCGTCCCCTCCCTCCCTCCCCAGCTCAATGAGAACAGTGCAGTGCTAATGTATTGCAGTATTGATGCACCTCGCCAGTCAGTCAGTCAGTCTCTCGTCACTTATAGAGTGGATTTACCTCCTGGCCAGGCCATGAGATCTGTCTGTATCCGTCTCTCTCCTTGTGGTCTTAATGCCCCCGCAAAGCTGTCTTACTACCCCTGCATGGCTGGCCCCATCAACGGTGTTGGCCCCAGTAACCCAATCAGCCAAAAAGAGATGGGATCTTTCACCAGCCTCCTCACACACAGAGTAAGAATGGTCAGAGAGGGCGAAAGAGAGAGGCCCAAGGTGGCAGTGGAGATAGGGAGGAACACACAGGGAGATGGATAGAGAGAACAGCATGGGAGCAAGAGGAGTTCGAAGCAGAGAGAGAAAGCTGAGAAAGTGAAAGAGAAAGAGAGATTGATAAAGTGAGATTGTTATTTTAGAGATATAAGTCTGTGCCTATAGCAGCTCCATCAAGACGGGCTCTCAAGCCCTGCGGACAGAATAGCACTGCTACTGAAGCGCTTTGACACAGCATGGGGTCATGACACAATGTAACCCTATGTTTGCCACAGGACAACACCAGATCTGAGTGTCTGCCTCTGCCACCCTGGCACCATTTAAATACTCTGTGTCTGCAGATTGTATCTGCAATACGGCAAACGTATCTGTACAATATGCATATTATTCGTCTAGAACTTTTTGAATATGTGTTTTTATAATTGCGATTTTCTTTTTTCAGTTGATGTTTTATATGATTTGTTTTTGACATGCATCACTGGCCTGTTTATGGGCATGATGTTTGTGTTTGTGTGTTACTGGATTAGTCTATTTGAGTCAGATTTCTTGTTTTAGTCCTTGTGTCTTAAGCTGGTTGATGACTCATACATCTCTGACAGTGCTGTGGCTGGTGACATCACACATATTTTCCCACTGCTGCTGTAGGCTGTTTATTTTGCTCTGCTAATTACAGTACAATAACTGTTTCATGAACTATAATAACTGGCAGTTATAGATGAGTAATCAAACACTTCAAGGGTCAGTCTGTGTTACCAGTTAAAGGGGGGAAAAGATTAGTCCTCACAAACACATTATAGTATGAGAGAAAATCAAGGGGTAAAATATTGAACATGGAATTTCAGGGGTATTTTGTTTTTGATTTGCCATAGTTTCTAAAACGTCAAGTAACAAACTCTTTCCTTCTCTCACATAAGCCAATCCTTATACCACACTCTCACATAAGCCAGTCCTTATACCACTCTCTCAGATAAGCCAGTCCTTATACCAGTCTCTCACATAAGCCAGTCCTTATACAACTCTCTCACATAAGCCAGTCCTTATACCACTCTCTCACATAAACCAGTCCTTATACCACTCTCTCACATAAACCAGTCCTTATACAACTCTCTCACATAAACCAGTCCTTATACCACTCTCTCACATAAGCCAGTCCTTATACCAATCTCTCACATAAGCCAGTCCTTATCCCACTCTCTCACATAAACCAGTCCTTATACAACTCTCTCACATAAACCAGTCCTTATACAACTCTCTCACATAAACCAGTCCTTATACAACTCTCTCACATAAACCAGTCCTTATACCACTCTCTCACATAAACCAGTCCTTATACCACTCTCTCACATAAACCAGTCCTTATACCACTCTCTCACATAAGCCAATCCTTATACCACACTCTCACATAAGCCAGTCCTTATACCACTCTCTCACATAAACCAGTCCTTATACCACTCTCTCACATAAACCAGTCCTTATACCACTCTCTCACATAAACCAGTCCTTATACAACTCTCTCACATAAGCCAGTCCTTATACCACTCTCTCACATAAACCAGTCCTTATACCACTCTCTCACATAAACCAGTCCTTATACAACTCTCTCACATAAACCAGTCCGTATACCACTCTCTCACATAAGCCAGTCCTTATACCACTCTCTCACATAAGCCAGTCCTTATACCACTCTCTCACATAAGCCAGTCCTTATACCACTCTCTCACATAAGCCAGTCCTTATACCACTCTCTCACATAAACCAGTCCTTATACAACTCTCTCACATAAACCAGTCATTATACCACTCTCTCACATAAACCAGTCCTTATACAACTCTCTCACATAAGCCAGTCCTTATACAACTCTCTCACATAAACCAGTCCTTATACAACTCTCTCACATAAACCGGTCCTTATACCACTCTCTCACATAAACCAGTCCTTATACCACTCTCTCACATAAACCAGTCCTTATACCACTCTCTCACATAAACCAGTCCTTATACAACTCTCTCACATAAACCAGTCCTTATACCACTCTCTCACATAAGCCAGTCCTTATACCACTCTCTCACATAAGCCAGTCCTTATACCACTCTCTCACATAAACCAGTCCTTATACAACTCTCTCACATAAACCAGTCATTATACCACTCTCTCACATAAACCAGTCCTTATACAACTCTCTCACATAAGCCAGTCCTTATACAACTCTCTCACATAAACCAGTCCTTATACCACTCTCTCACATAAACCAGTCCTTATACCACTCTCTCACATAAACCAGTCCTTATACCACTCTCTCACATAAACCAGTCCTTATACCACTCTCTCACATAAACCGAAAAAAACATCTTAATCTAATTTGGGATTCCTAGGGAAGTCCAACAGTTTTTATCTAATGGTACATTAGGCCAAATAATTCATTCAGTCTATTGAAATATTTATTCCAAGTTGAAAACTTCCATTCATAATTCACATGGATAGCCATGTTTTGGTTGAAAATGTGTGCAATAAGTTGTGATGGTAAATTAAAATCATACACTTTGTATATGTATGTGGTGTCAGCATAGAGAGTGAGGGCATCTTTGCGCTAAGCTAGTTAGCAATGCTGTACCTGAAGCACGCTAAGATAGCACTAACGCTAGTTAGCATTAACTGACTTGCGAAACTGCCTCTAACTTCCTTCGTACTGGAAACAGAGTCATAAAAATGAGCTCTTCGGTAAGGCCATTCTACATGGCTGTGAGCTCAATTTTGTACACCTGTCAGCAACGGGTGTGGCTGAAATAGCCGAATTCCCTCATTTGAAGGGGTGTCCACATACTATTGTATATCATTTCTAATTTCTCTCCCTCTTGAGGGAGAATAATGAAAGTTCACCGAAGTAACAAGTAATGGTAGACCTACCAATCAGTTAATGTGATTTGTGTGTTTATTAGTTAAATGATTAAAACTCGTAATTAAGTGACTAAAACTCGTAATTACGTTACCAAAAAATCATTAACGGAATTACTGCAACTGAATTGGTTACAATTGGAAATCATAATTGTCACAAACTACAGTTGCGTCACCTGCTACTGTTCTCCCTTCCACTGGCATACTGTTATGTTCAGCAACCCCTCCCTCTCTCTATGTGCATCTGTCTCTCTCTGCCTCACTCTCTCACTCTCCAGTTCATCTCACCTCTCCCAGCTCTTACTGATGATTACCCATGAGCCCCCTCTCATTGCCAAAATCCTGAACTATCCCTTTAAGACTAAACTATATCTTACGCAAGAGACTTGGTTAACAGGACAGATTCCAAATATATGCATTTGATCTGTCTCTTAAACCATGGAAGTCTTATCGACGTTAGGTTTAACAAAGCATTCATGTTGAATTCAAATGTTACTATTTACTGTCAGTAATAGCTGACCTATACAGCTAGCCAAGCAACCCCACAGTTACACCTCCTACCTTGAAAGTCTTGAGTTACAGTTTCAGTTTCATTTCCACATTGAGGCTGAGGACAGGTTTGGTCCTCCTGTCATGGTGCCTGCTGTGTCAGCAGAAAGCTGTTGATCAAAAATGATATCCCTCCATAGAGGACAGACTTTGTCACACATGTCACTACTCCACTTAATTTTAAAAGGAGCCAGTCCAGTGGTCCACGTGTTAGACGAGCTGCTCTCAGGTGGTTCACTGTGTCTGGTTACAGTGGCATGAATATCATGACCCCCCCTCAAGAATATCATGACCCCCTCATGAATATCATGGCCCCCCTCATGAATATCATGACCCCCTCATGAATAGCATGACCCCCCTCATGAATATCATGACCCCCCTCATGAATGTCATGGCCCCCCTCATGGATATCATGGCCCCCCTCATGGATATCATGGCCCCCTCATGAATAGCATGACCCCCCTCATGAATAGCATGACCCCCCTCATGAATATCATGGCCCCCCTCATGAATATCATGGCCCCCTCATGCATTTCATTGCTCCCCTCATGAATATCATGACCCCCTCATGAATACCATGACCCCCCTCATGAATATCATGACCCCCCCTCATGCATATCATGACCCCCCTCATTGATATCATGGCCCCCTCATGAATAGCATGACCCCCCTCATGAATAGCATGACCCCCCTCATGAATATCATGACCCCCCCTCATGAATATCATGGCCCCCTCATGCATTTCATTGCTCCCCTCATGAATATCATGACCCCCTCATGAATACCATGGCCCCCCTCATGAATATCATGGCCCCTCATGCATTTCATTGCTCCCCTCATGAATATCATGCCACCCCTCATGAATATCATGCCCCCCCTCATGAATATCATGGCCCCACCTCATGAATATCATGACCCCCCTCCTGAATATCATGACCGCCCTAATGAATATCATGGCCACCCTCATGAATATCATGGCCCCCCTCATGAATATCATGGCCCCCTCAGGGATGTCACCTCATCCTGAAAGTGAACAGGAATGTAGCCAGCCAACATGTGTCCATGGATACAACCAGTAATTAAATGTGGAATACAGATGTAGCATGAATAGAAGGGATGAGTGTAGTGTATAGTGCTGTTTGGAATTTAATATTGACACATTAAACACTGAGAGCAAACGCATCTTTCTTGTGAATATCAGCGTATTATTCCTTCGATCTATGATTTGGTATAACCTACCTACAGACTATGTACGTACTGTACATACAAAGTCTGAATACTCAATAATCAATTGCAGGAACAAAACCTATCCACAGACATAACAGACAGACATAACAGACATAATAGACCAGACGGACGGACGGACGGACGGACGGACAGACACTCATACTACCGTTACTTAACTGGTCCAAACACAACACAATACCATATCTTGTATTCCGACTCAGTCTTCCCTGGTTGTATGGATCAGGGTTAAATTATGCAGTAAGCATGCGTGTAGCTTACTTTATCCGGTTAACCCCCTCAGGTCAAACCCTTACTCTCCTAAGTTCTGTAAGAAATGCTATTATATCAACACATTACAATTCTACCTGTGATTACAGAAGTACAATGATGAATGTATTGCCTTTGCTTGAAATTAAGAATCAGTGATGGACCTTGCAAGTGCATGAAAAGGTCAACTGTACAAAGTCATATGTCTGTGTGTTGAAACTCTACTTTGGGTAACAGATGGATAAAGGGAACCAAGAGTTCCTGTTGTTGCTACGTTCCAGTCTTCTGCTAGCACATGATAGCAATAAGGGGAAAGGTGATTGGGAAACTAACTACCAATAACACAATAAGCTGAACTCCACCTAGCAAAGACATCTTTGTATTAGCAACTATGAATTTTGAGCTTATATGGTAATAAAGTTAATGGACATCACCCTGGGCGGAGTGAACCATAGTAGGGGATAAAAAGGGAAAACCCCATCTCCAGAACTGAGTGTGTTACTTTCAAATTACTGTAAGTGTATACTCCAGGTTGCAACCCTTATTAAACAAACTAACCTCTGATCAAAGAGGTTTCCTGTGGTCTCTTGTATAACAGGGCAGAATTTCCCTTACAGGTCAAACAGTGTCTCCAGCCTCCCCTCCTTGTCTGACTCTTACCTCTCTAAACTCTGTTACTAGTCAAACATACACCATTCATCAACGGAGAATTGTCCTTTTTCCCCCACTACATCCCTGATGAAGATGATGTCTGTGGAATTCATTTACGGGGTAATTAGAATGTATAAATATAATCAATACAGTATTATTTTTCATTATCATTCATACTAGTATTGTAATGGAAGCCCACTGGGCACACACTGGTTAAATCAATGTTGTTTCCACGTAATTTCAATGAAATTACCTTGAACCAACGTGGAATAGAATTGACGTCTGTGTTGACGTCTTTGAATTGACGTCTGTGTCAAATGGGAGAAGTCATTATCAATATTGACGTAAGGGACTGGTGATTTAAAGCAAAAAACAAGTACTGATTTTCCTGACTATTTTCTCCAAGAGCCTCCACTTCCAAGAGTGCCCAATTATATGGATGAGCAAGCTGCTGGCGTTTTACTCAGAGGATGAATGTGTGTCTCTTGGTAGAATGACCCCTCTGCCTATAAAATGTAGCTGCTATGTGTGTGCTATGTACTTAGCCCCAGCTTTGTATTGACGTAGACCTTGGCTAAATGTACATGTCATGTGTTTCTATGACAGACATCTACCCTACACTTGAATCAACTCTGTTTCCCCAGGAACTTATTTTTTTGATGAATCAGTTTGTTGCATCAAACGAACTAGTAAACCCTTCAACAGGCACAGTATTTTATTTTTTATAGTATTTTTTATGCTACAGTAGATGCAAACATAATAACAGTGTCTATCTTAGCCTTGGACACTTACAAATGCATAGCAGTGGGATTGAATGTGATTCTATTTGACATTTGTTTAAAAGATCCTTGCAGGAAACCGTTTAAGTGAACAAATACCAGGGTATTGTACATTTAACTTGGGGAAAGCTAAACAATGAGATCAGTTGTCTGCTACACCAGCGCCAGGGAACAAGTTACTGAGTTTGTCATCTAAATTGTTCAGGCGAGTGAGACAAAAACAAAGAAAGATAGAAAGAGAGGGGGGCCTGAATGGAAGGTGCCTCTGTTTAATTAGAGGTGGCAAATTAATTAGAGCCAGAATAGGAATTAATTAGCAGTGAAAAGCGTTATAAAGAAAGTGCCATAAGGAGTGACTGGATGTCCCAGCACACACTGGCTGTGAATGAACGTGATCCCATTATTTTGCAATTCAATGTATTTTCCTTTCTGCAACGCTCAACTTTGTGGCAATTAGCCAAAATATCTTTTAAGTAGCCACTGTTGTTTTTTCGTAGTCTTCGACCTGATTTACTCCAGTCAAAGTTGTGTGTGGATCTAAAATGCTCCATCATTTTGGTGTTTTGTTGTTATGTTTTTGTTGTATTTTTGCACTTGCAATAAAAAAAGCTGATGTTTTGAATGCCTCAACTAAAGGTTCGGAAGAAGGTTATGGGGGAGGAAGTAATTTTTTAAGGTCTTACGGATTTCAATGGTTTTTTAAAGCTATTTAGTGCCAAACCCAGTGCTCAAATCTGTCTAATTTGTGGATAGTTTTATAACCACTATATTCGTCCACCAGGTTGTGATTAGTGAAGTGAATAAGCTTCGGTCACAGGTCCGCTGCTCAGCTCTGTCAGTGGGGATCTGGACCTGATGGTAACAAGTGCAGTTCCTCAAGTACACCACACCATACCACTCACCATAACATCATAATGGGTCAATGACTTGGGCCTACCCACACCTTTTTATTGGTGTTCTTGACAGAAGCAGTGGACGACTGTACCGTCTGCCCTTCACAGTGTCACATGATTGGTAGTGACCCTGGTAACTGTGGAGTTGTCACCATGGAGACCAGGAAGAGGTGGTAGGAACAGGGTTAAGCCCCAGAGTATTTACCCAGTCAGCGGGGGAAGAGGAGAGGAAAGGAGATGTAAAGAGGAGAGAAGGGAGGTAAAAAGAGTGGAGGAAAGAGAACAGAGCTGAAGAGAGTGGAAGCAAGACCAGAAGAAAATAGGAGAAAAGGTAAGATTGTGGCACAGGGAGCCAAACCTGGGGTCAATCCTGAATACGTAACATGGTGGATAAGCATCGATTCTTCCAGCAGCCTGTGTGGAGTCATACGCGCTTCTCATCCCATCCATCGACCGGACAGGCCCAATCAATGCTAATGACAGTGAACGTCCAACGCACAACTTATTTTGACACAAACTTCTGATCATAATCCCATACTATGAGATGAAATGTGATGGGAGTTGGGTTGCAAAGGGTCTGAAACTTTTGGTAAATTTCCAGAATTTTTCCAAGGGAATTATTATTATTTTTTCTATTGGAAGGATTTAATCATTTGCAATTATGCCTACTTATGATAAGGTAAAATGTTTATGTTTCTGTCTCCATATGATATGGTAAATATATCCAGTGCAAAAAACATCTACATTTAAATGGTATTAATAGTAATATATTTCCATTAATTCCCATATATTCCCGTTAATTCCCACGGAAAATTTCCACCTCTGAATATTCCCCAAAATGTGCAACCCTAGATGGGAGGTTGTATTGTAAGCATCAACTAGCAAATAGGCCTGTGACTCAGTAAAACAGCGTTGCAGGTTGACTTCCCAATTTGGATTCCCCAGATTACCTGTGTAGATTATCTGTGTAAACTCCTGTGTGTGCTTGATCAAGGTACTTTTTGGGGATGGCCATGGTTAACATTCAACAGTAAACTGTCCCAAACCACTTTGCCTTCGAGAAAGGTGCTGCCAGCCAAACAGCGAGTGGATAATAATAGAGTATATCATAGAGAATATATTTGCACCCATACATCACCGTGAGATAAGGTCGTCTGCTAAGCGTCTGAATAATGATCATAATAATGCGATGCGCTGCGGCTGTTTTTGAAGCTTAAAAGCCAAGAGAGGAGCACATTCTCGTGGGGGATAGGAGGGGGGGCGATATGATCCGTTGGATAGCTTTACCGTCTGCTCAGAGCTGCAAAATGCTGGTTCGCCAACATCCACCCCCCCACCCGCCAATCCCCTCCAACCTGAAAACAATAGCGCCGCGGCTAAATTTAGAGACCCTGTGTTTTGTCTCCTCTCTTCTAAGACACATTTCAGTTGAATGCATTCAGTTGTACAATGGACTAGGTATCCCCCTTTCCCTTTCTCACATTCCCCCTTTCTTCTCACGCTTCCCCCTTTCTCTATACCTCCTTCTCTCACCTCAGATCACACTTGTTTCTCTCTTCCTACCTTCTCTGACTATCTGTTACGGAGCTCTTGTTGTTATTGTTGTCTTCGTACTATTTGCCGGCAGCAAGGCTGTTTTGGGGTCATGTGTGAATGCAAATTGTGTTGATTAGTGTTTTTGATCCCCCGCTCATTCACTGTCCTGTTATTATGCTTCCCGTGTCTTTGTGTGCATCAGCATTTTCACTGTGTGTGCTGCTGTGATAGGATTTGATAGGCTGTGATAGGATGTGTGTGTGCGTGCATGTGCGTGTGCGTGCGTGCGTGCGTGCGTGCGTGTGTGTGTGTTTGTTGCTGGATAACTGTCGATGTACATTGATTTTTGGGCCATGTCATTAGCATTTTGTTTGTCTGCATGAGAGCAGGAGTCAAATAATTGTATGTTCTTAAATGCTGCAGCTTAATTATATATGGTTCTTGGCTATGTTGGTTCGCCACAACACCACAATCTCCTACCCGTCTTCTTTTGTGATCTTCAATTCCACAATACAAAGACACCCCACTCGCCATCTCCTTCTCTTTACTTTCCCCACCAAACCACCCTTGCTCATTCACCCACCAAACCACCCTTGCTCATTCACCCACCAAACCACCCTTGCTCATTCACCCACCAAACCTTCCTGCTTAAAATACCAAAGCTGCAGTTTAGTGTGTGATGTTTACGATGCTATGGTAATAATCAGAATAACAAGCGTGGAGGTGATAGCTGAGTTTGAGCCGCCAGTGTTTGTGACTTCAAACGGCCTGCGTCGTGGGAGAGACGTATGGAAAACGGGCGTCTTATCGCCGCCAGGGGGCTGCTGGGAAGGGAACCCACTGCTCCACTCACACGAGGATCAGAGGACCGAGAGTCAGAATGTTAAAATGTTAAACACTGTTCTATGTTCTGTTCTGTTCTCCACATAGCATGTACATGGCCTGGATTGTTGGTTCATAATTTGGCAGGCTGGGACTGGGGATGTGTTATTTCTGGTTTCCTGTGTGCTCTGGGGAACACTCATTAACTGATTATAAATGAGTTTGAAATCGTTTATTAACCATAACATAACTGTTTACCATTACTATCTACACTGAGTATACAAAACATTAGGAACACCTCCTCTTTCCATGACATAGGCTGACCAGGTGAATTCAGGGGAAAGTTATGATCCCTTTTTGATGTCACCTGTTAAATCCACTTCAATCAGTGTAGATAAAGGGGAGGAGACAGGTTAAAGAAGGATTCTTAAGCCTTGAGACAATTGCGTGTGTGTACCAATCAGAGGGTTAATGGGCAAGACAAAAGATTGAAGTGCCTTTGAACGGAGGATAGGTAGTAGGAAGAACTGCAACACTGCTGGGCTTTTCACACTAAACATTTTTCTGTGTATCAAGAATGGTCCACCACCCAAAGGACATCCAGCCAACTTGACACAACTGTGGGAAGCATTGGAGTCAACATGGGCCAGCATCCCTGTCGAACGCTTTTGACACCTTCTGGAGTCCATGCCACTGCTGTTCTGAGGGCAAACTCAATATTAAGAAGGTGTTTTTAATGTTTTGTACACTCAGTGTATGTGTCATTTTGTTTACGTATTATGTTTGACTCATTAATGCATACCTTTTCTAAATGCAATGGCTGTAGATTGCTGGTGTATATTGATTCAGTGTGCAGTAACCATGTCTTTCTATCTTCTAAAGGCATGGTCAGTAGAACACCTGCACAACAGTATCCATGGCTGCATGTTTTGTGTACTGATTGGTTGGCATATGTGTTTACTTGTTGTGGACAGCAAGTACCAGTGAGTTGGCACAAAGAACCTGGTCTGCTGACGCATATATTGGAAATCAATTCTGTGCATACAAGCCACCGACAGCCCTCTGTAATATGTTACTGCAACTCCCTGGAAAGGAAAATGCATGATTAGAATGCAGATATTAGTCATTATCGTTTTACCTAAACATGCTTGACCAATGACACTACTTATCTTGTGACCTCTTGAGGGTTATTCTGAAAATTTTGCTGACATGAAATTGGCTCAGTGTTTTTCCAATGTAAAGTGAATTGACATTGAATGAATGGATGCATGCCCACGTTCAGAATGCTGACTATTTACAATGGGTTTAGTCAGGTAATTTGCTTTTTCCATGATTTGATCCAAACAATGAGTACGTTTCCTGTAATATAAAGATGTAATGAAAATACTCCCTGTGGTTTAGCTTCTTGTTTTAATAATGTCTCATTCAATCTGTTGATAAGCGATTCCACTCTGCCATGCCCAGTCTTAACATTAGCTATGGTGAAGACGTAATACTTCCCGTCCCATTTGGGTACTGCAAGACTAAGACTGCTGATACTCTTCCCGCTAAAATGAACTTCTCTCACAGAGCTTCCTTTCTTATCTCTATGCAAAGTGGAAGGATTTAAAGGGGCCTTTCGTCTTTTGTCTGTGACGACGGTTATATCTATGATGTCAGATGGGATTCAGTGCTATTGTTGAAGAGGGATGTGATAATGCCAGTGTAACACATAAGAAATCGTTCAGATGTAATTTCCACCTTAAAACAGTGTTAGCAGTCACACAGGGGTAACAAGATCTACGCTTCCTGTGTCTAATTGAGATCATTTACCTTCATGGAACGAGTTACTGCTTCTTATTGCAGCCACAACCACCTGTATCTTAAAAATGTATTATATCCACTAGGGCTGAGAAATACCAGGGTCCTCACGAAAATATATTCTCACGATACTTAGGTTCCAATTCTATATGTAATTGCGATTCGATGTTCCAAACATATTGCTCACCATATGTCTCCTGCAGAGGGACAAGAGAGAGCCATGAGAAGGCAAGTTTGATCAGTCATGGAAATAAAAGTGCTGAAAACGAATTTGCTCCATATTTAAAAAGAAGATGGAGAAAGCTATTAAGGAAAAATACTGGAGTTTTTGTGCAGTTACAGCCAACTAGCGCAAATATAATATTGCGATATTGTCAAAACAATACGATATGAAATATCGTCAACAATAATATTGTTAACTGTATCTATTTTTCCCCCATCACCAATATCCACAATTATTGATTTCAATTAACTCATGCTAGTGCCCAGAGCTGCCGTAGTTAGATACAGTATCAAAATCCTGACAATGCTGCAACAGTTACAGTCAAGCTTTGAATTCTAGTTGTGTTTTTCAGTTCCGTCATGCCATGAAAGGATGAGCTCTTGGAGGACGCCGGGCCCCCCATCGGCCCTCCCGGTTGAGATGTCTCCCCAATTACTGTGGTGCTGGTGAGGACGGCATACACCTGGCTGGTGTCTCAGCGAGTTTTCCCTAGTCTTCATCATCGGTACCCAGAGTACATTAGAGGTGGTGAGAGGCTAGCAGGGCAGAGGTGGAGGGTTGGAGAGAAGCGGTTTTAGAGCCACACTGCGCCACTCCACACGGGGCCTCTCTCTCTCTCTCACACACAGGCTGGCAAGTGATAAAACACAACAATAAAGCCCTGTGCCATGTTAGTCCTGAGAACGCATGTCATGGCCTCCCCATGTAGACATAATAATAATAATAATAGTAATAATAAATGTTAAGTGCTTTTCACGACACCCAAAGGTTCTGAGTTCCAGAGCTGGGGCGCTGTACTGCTAAAAGCCTGTTTTCCCATGGAGCGGAGCCTGGTAGGAGAGATGGTGAGGAGGCCAGTGTCAGAGGAGCGCGGTGAACATGTGGTGCATGAGGTCAGTAAGGTATGTGGGCACCAGTCCATTGAGTGCTTTGTAGGTGAGCATGAGTAATTTGAAGATGATCTTGTATTGAACTGGGAGCCGTTGGAGTTTGACAAGAGTGGGGGTGATGTGGTCCAATGTCTGGTGTGTGTGAGTACTCGTGCAGTTTCATTTTTAGCATGTACCCAGTGTTTTGGCTGGGAGTCCGTAGAGAACGACGTTGCAGTAGTCCAGGCATGATAAAACAAAGGGCGTGAATGAGGGTTTCAGCGGTGGGTTCAGTGAAAGAGGGTCTGAGTTGTAAATGTTTTTCAGGTAGAAGAACGCTGACTCTGGGATGTTCCGGATGTGGGGTTCAAATGAGAGTGGCTGTGTAGTTGAAGTGTGGATGCTGCAGCCGTTGATTGTCATGTTGAGTTGACCCCGTTTTTGATGAGAGAGTTGGGGACCATGAGCATGATCTCTGTTTTGTTGTTGTTCAGTTTTAAAAAGTTCTAAATAACATGTCCTTTATCACTCTGTATCTCTTTGTAACGCTCGTCGTTGTAAGGAATAGTGAACCAAAGCGCAGCGTGGTAAGTGTTCATGATTTTATTTAAGATCAAAAACACTTGAACAAATTAACAAAACGAAAGCGAACAGTTCTGTCAGTTAAACAGATACTAAACAGAAAATAACTACCCACAAAACCCAAACGAAAAAGGACAACTTATATATGATCCCCAATCAGAGACAACGATAGACAGCTGCCTCTGATTGGGAACCACACCAACATAGAAATAAAGAAACTAGAAGGCCCACCCTAGTCACACCCTGGCCTAACCAAAATATAGAATAAAAACCTCTCTATGGCGAGGGCGTGACAGTATCCCCCCCAAAGGTGCAGACTCCGGCCGCAAAACCTGACTCTAAAGGGGAGGGTCCGAGTGGGCATCCCTTCACGGCGGCGGCTCTGGTGCGGGACATAGACCCCACTCCGCCCGCAGATCCCTCCGCTTTGGTGGCGGCCCTGGTGCATGGACCTTCACTGGAGGAACCGGGCCGCAGATCATCGCCAGAGGAACCAGACCACCGATCATCGCCGGAGGCTCCGGACTGGGGACCGTCGCTGAAGGCTCCGGGCTGGGGACCGTCGCTGAAGGCTCCGGGCTGGGGACCGTCGCTGAAGGCTCCGGGCTGGGGACCGTCGCTGA
Organism: Salvelinus fontinalis; assembly: GCF_029448725.1. NCBI lineage: Eukaryota > Metazoa > Chordata > Actinopteri > Salmoniformes > Salmonidae > Salvelinus > Salvelinus fontinalis. Next base: position 77,870,226 of record NC_074666.1, on the reverse strand, counting down.
AGGCTCCGGGCTGGGGACCGTCGCTGAAGGCTCCGGGCTGGGGACCGTCGCTGAAGGCTCCGGGCTGGGGACCGTCGCTGGAGGCTCCGGGCTGGGGACCGTCGCTGGAGGCTCCGGGCTGGGGACCGTCGCTGGAGGCTCCGGACTGGGGACCGTCGCTGGAGGCTCCGGACTGGGGACCGTCGCTGAAGGCTCCGGACTAGGGACCGTCGCTGGAGGTTCCGGAGTGTGGCCCGTCGTTGGAGGTTCCGGACTGTGGCCCGTCGTTGGAGGTTCCGGACTGTGAAACGTTGCGGGAAGCTCTGGACTGTGAAACGTTGCGGGAAGCTCTGGACTGGGAACAGTCGCCGGAAGCTCTGGACTGGGAACAGTCGCCGGAAGCTCTGGACTGGGAACAGTCGCCGGAAGCTCTGGGCTGGGAACAGTCGCCGGAAGCTCTGGACTGGGAACAGTCGCCGGAAGCTCTGGGCTGGGAACTGTCGCCGGAAGCTCTGGCCTGGGAACTGTCGCCGGAAGCTCTGGGCTGGGAACTGTCGCCGGAAGTTCTGAACTGGGAAATGTCGCCGGAAGCTCTGGACTGGGAACTGTCGCCGGAAGCTCTGGACTGGGAACTGTCGCCGGAAGCTCTGGACTGGGAACTGTCGCCGGAAGCTCTGGACTGGGAACTGTCGCCGGAAGCTCTGGACTGGGAACTGTCGCCGGAAGCTCTGGACTGGGAACTGTCGCCGGAAGCTCTGGACTGGGAGCTGTTGACGGAAGTTCTGGACTGGAGGCTTGATGCGAGGGACCGGTACCGGTGGCACCGGGCTGATGACACACACCTCAGGGTGAGTGCGGGTAAGAGACACAGGACATACTGGACTTTGGATGCGCACTGGAGGCCTGATGCGTCGGACCTGTACAGGTGGCACCGGGCTGATGACACGTACCTCAGGGCGAGTGCGGAGAGGAGGCACACGACGTACTGGACTGTGGATGGGCACTGGAGGCCTGATGCGTGGGACCGGTACAGGTGGCACCGGGCTGATGACACGCACCTCAGGGCGAGTGCGGAGAGGAGGCACAGGACGTACTGGACTGTGGATGCGCACTGGAGGCCTGATGCGTGGGACCGGTACAGGTGGCACCGGGCTGATGACACGCACCTCAGGGCGAGTGCGGAGAGCAGGCACAGGACGTACTGGACTGTGGAGGCGCACTGGAGACCTGATGCATGGGAGCGGTACAGGTGGCACCGGGCTGATGACACGCACCTCAGGGCGAGTGCGGAGAGCAGGCACAGGACGTACTGGACTGTGGAAGCGTACTGGAGGTCTAGAGCGCAGAGCTGGCACCACTCATCCTGGCTGGATACCCCCCTTAGCCCGGCAAGTGCGGGGAGCTGGAACAGGCCGCACTGGGCTTTGCTGTTGAACCGGGGACACCGTGCGTAGAGCTCGCACAGGATAACCTGGGCCAAAGAGACGCACCGGAGACCAGGAACGCTGAGCCGGCACAATCCGTCCTGGCTGAATGCCCACTCTAGCACGGCCACTGCGGGGAGCTTGCACAGAGCGCACTGGGCTGTGGATGCGCACTGAAGGCATGGTGCGCAGAACCGGATAGCCTGGTTCTTGACCGGTCACTCACTCCCCATGGTAAGCACGAGGAGTTGGCTCAGGTCTGAACTCTGACTCTGCCACTTTCCTCGTGTGCCCCCCCCCCCCCCCCCCCCCCCCCCAAAAAAAATATTTTGGGATCTGCCTCTCGGGTTTCCGTGCTAGCCGTGTCCCCTCGTATCGTCGCTGTTCCTCCTTCGCTGTTTCCACCTGTTTCCATTGCAGGGTCTTGTCCCCTGCCAAAACCTCCTCCCAGGTCCAGGATGTCCTCCACTCTCTTTTCTCCCGGGTCCAGGATCCCTGCTCCTCTTGAACACACTGCTTGGTCCTTTTTTGGTGGGTAGTTCTGTAACGCTCGTCATTGTAAGGAATAGTGGACCAAAGTGCAGCGTGGTAAGTGTTCATGATTTTACTTAAGATCAAAAACAATCAAACAAAGTAACAAAACGAAAGTGAACAGTTCTGTCAGGTAAACAGATACTAAACAGAAAATAACTACCCACAAGACCCAAACGAAAAAGGACAACTTATATATGATCCCCAATCAGAGACAACGATAGACAGCTGCCTCTGATTGGGAACCACACCAACATAGAAATAAAAAAACTAGAATGCCCACCCTAGTCACACCCTGGCCTAACCAAAATAGAGAATAAAAACCTCTCTATGGCCAGGGTGTGACACTCTCTCTCACTCCCTGTACTGTATGTCACTCACTTTCTCCAGGCTTTCTCAGACTGTCCCCTCTCCTTCCATCTTACTATTAATACCGCTCTCTTTACCCATTTCTATTTGTCTTCCTATAACTGTTTTTCCCTCCATCTTTGTTTGCTCTCTGGCAATAGGTGTGCTGTGTGCTGTGTGCTGTGTCAGTCTCTAAGACTGAAGGATTTTGCCGTGTGTGTGAACCTGCCTCCAGTGCCTTGGAGCGAGTGCATCTGTTGTGCTCAGGAACTATAAAGAGAATAATTGATACATTAAGGGAGATGGAGAGATAAAAAACAGGGGGGGTTAATTGTGTTGGACGGGTTGGGGGGTGTTGTTAATGGAGGGGGTGTGGAGGGGGAGAAAATAGATAGGAAAATAGGAAAAGAAGGGTAGAAAGAAGGTGGAGGGAGAAAAGGTGGAGAGAGAATCATCGAATCAAATCAAATCAAATGTATTTATATAGCCCTTCTTACATCAGCTGATATCTCAAAGTGCTGTACAGAAACCCAGCCTAAAACCCCAAACAGCAAGCAATGCAGGTGTAGAAGCACGGTGGCTAGGAAAAACTCCCTAGAAAGGCCAAAACCTAGAAAGAAACCTAGAGAGGAACCAGGCTATGAGGGGTGGCCAGTCCTCTTCTGGCTGTGCCGGGTGGAGATTATAACAGAATATGGCCAAGATGTTCAAATGTTCATAAATTACCAGCATGGTCAAATAATAATAATCACAGTAGTTGTCGAGGGTGCAGCAAGTCAGCACCTCAGGAGTAAATGTCAGTTGGCTTTTCGTAGCCGATCATTAAGAGTATCTCTACCGCTCCTGCAGTCTCTAGAGAGTTGAAAACAGCAGGTCTGTGACAGGTAGCACGTCCGGTGAACAGGTCAGGGTTCCATAGCCGCAGGCAGAACAGTTGAAACTGGAGCAGCAGCACGGCCAGGTGGACTGGGGCCAGCAAGGAGTCATCATGCCAGGTAGTCCTGAGGCATGGTCCTAGGGCTCAGGTCCTCCGAGAGAGAGAAAGAAAGAGAGAAAGAGAGAATTAGAAAGAGCATACTTAAATTCACACAGGACACCGGATAAGACAGGAGAAGTACTCCAGATATAACAAACTGACCCTAGCCCCCCGACACATAAACTACTGCAGCATAAATACTGGAGGCTGAGACAGGAGGGGTCAGGAGACACTGTGACCCAATCCAATGATACCCCCAGACAGGGCCAAACAGGAAGGATATAACCCCACCCACTTTGCCAAAGCACAGCCCCCACACCACTAGAGGGATAACTTCAACCACCAACTTACCATCCTGAGACAAGGCAGAGTATAGCCCACAAAGATCTCCGCCACGGCACAACCCAAGGGGGGGGGGGCGCCTACCCAGACGATAGAAGAGGTGGAGAGAGAAGGTGGAGAGAAAAGAGATGGAGAGAGAAGGTGGAGAGAGAAGAGGTGGAGAGAGGGTGGAGAGAGAAGAGGTGTGAGTCCAATCATGACAGAGGGAGAGGATAGTGAAATGGGTGAAGCGCAAAGGCTCATTGCGGTAGTGATTTCCTGTGCGTGTTTGGCAGCAGGCATCACTACTCAGTCACATTGTTTCTTATCTTTTGGCAACACTTGAGAGGCTCCTCTCTGGCCTGTGAAAAAATATTTGAATTTGAAATTGGGTTCTGAGAGGAAAAGGTTCTGAGAGGAAAAGGTTCTGAGAGGAAAAGGGAGGAAATGAAGGAATGTGTAGAAGGAGTGAGAAAGGATCTCCCGTATATCCCCCCACCCCAACCCCCTCCCACCCAACACACACACATAGTGAGGTCCACACGTTTCGACATATAGCCATACAGTACACACCATACCTTGTACATACACTGTATATGTTGCTGTTATTGTGTATCTAGACAGGCAGACATGAACAATCATTTACTACTTCTGTTTCTCTGAAAACTGTAAGCGGATCTTTAACTCTCGGCTCAGAAAGTGTTTTAGAGGAGGGTCCAAAATCTGATTGACAGTAATCTGCATTCTCTCTTCCACATTCAGCTTTAATAAGTCTCAACAAGAGCTTGTTGTTACCCAGAGTGGAATATTTGCTTTAAAAAATTGGGACGGTATGCAAACAGGGAGCCATCTTAAAAGCATTTCTCTGTTGAACATCAGTGCTTCCACACTTGACAATGCTGTCATGTTGTAGGGTTTCAGTTAGCCGTGGACTGAGTTCAACTGAAGGAGCGTCCTACTAACGTAAAGAGCTGGAGGAGCTGGAGGGAGCACAGCTTCTACACAGTACTTCACATGTCAAGTGGGACTTCCGTGTCCCACGCCATCACTAATCCAACAGCCCTCTGCCAGGATCCTATGGGAGCCAGAGTGGACATCAGTTATCTGGCTGAGTGGAGATACACCTGGATTGTCTATGACGTCACATGACTTAATGGGGGTCTCTAGCATGATTCTCACTGGAAAGATTGATAAAATATGAGGTCAAGAGATTCCATGGAATGAAAAGGATTGGCATTATTCCATTAGAGGAAATGATCTGTTTAGAGAGAGATAGAAAGATAGATTGAGACCAACAGGCATAGATATCAGAGAGGCTAAATGTGGAGCATTGTGTGTGTGTCTCTCTCTGGGGGGGGGGGGGGGGGGGGGGGGGCTGTGTCTTTTTGCTGAGGTGGGGGAATTCAGGGAGACACCCAGAAACAAATGGGAGCTGTCACCCAGCATATGATGCTGCCTCTGCTGTTTACCAAGGATGGGAAGAGATGGATGGTGAGGACATTAAGGCATTCTCTCTCTCTCTCTACCCTCTCTCTCTAAATCATTATATTTCTCTTCCTCCATCTCGTTCCTTTATATCACTCTGTGTATTGTTAGAATAGGTAGGTTGAGGGTTTCAGGTCAAGTTGGTTATTTTCTGTGTCACACCCACTTGATAGCTAACAACTCTCTGTATCTTACTTGTGAGTGTATTTCCATGTACTCTACATTCACATTTTACATTTTAGTTATTTACTGCAGCAGGCACTCTTATCCAGAGCGACTTACAATAAGAGCATTCAACCAAGGGAGGTGAAACAACCTCATAACACAAACATCGCAAGTAAGATTATAGTAACAAAGGCTAAAATAAGAAAGTACAGTTAAAAAATTCAAAAGACACCAAGTTCAAAATGTCAAAGTATACAAAGAGCAATATTAAACAAAATAAGTTAAATCCGATGTTTGAAAGGAAAGGATGAAGATGAAGCAAAGTTGTAGGTTTGTGTCCACCGCCACATGTGTTGTGGATTGTAGCACCCTGTTCGTTAGGGGTCATATACTCTCACATTAACTTAGCTTATAGGCTTAGCAGAACACAGTCATATTACAAAGCACTAGAGACAAAGCACTGAAAGAAAAACAAACTGGAAATATGCCCTTAAGTAAGCTTTCACACAGAACTTAACAAGATATATGTAATGTCATCAGAGACGATGAAGGTCATTTAGATGGTTGGGAAGTTGATGTTATTGATGATTTCGAGGATCTTTACAGGATGGAATAAGACAGTAGTAAAGGAGTAGTTAATCATGAATAAGAGAGAAGTCATACTCATCCTGGCAGAGAGTCACAGGTAGACAGAGACAGACATGGGCATAGCTCCTGTTTGTCACACGCCCTGATAGCCACACGCCCCCAGAACCAGACGGCACTTGGACTGATCCTATTTGTGTGTCTAAAGGTCAGTGCTGTCTCCACCGTAAGGCTGACCTAGATACGATTGGGCCTTACGCATGTGTGTCAGCGTGCGCTTGTGTGTGTGTGTGTGTGTGTGTGTGTGTGTGTGTGTGTGTGTGTGTGTGTGCACGTGCGTGCGTGCGTGCGTGTGCAACTTGCATGTGTGTCTGTATAATCTTGTTTAACATTGTGTTTCAGGCAAAAGTAAGAGAACCGACTCACAAATTGCAGAGCGCCTGACCTACATTGCTCTCAGTAGCTGCTTAAGCAGACACACACATTCAAGTACACACTTGCAAATCTCAGACATGCTCAACAGTTTAATAATGATGCCAGTTTCAGAGAAATCCACCCGTCGTATTAAGACTGTGGATTAGATGCTCTGTAAGCCCTCTCACCAGGCTCCTGATCTTTTGGGTGGTTTAATGTATGCGTTATAATCTCAGCACACATGCACACATGTACAGAGAGACACACACATACATACAAACACAGATGTAGGATCTTCATCTGATCACTCTGTTGCAAGAGAACATTCCTGCAAAGCAAGAAATGTAAAACTTGCAGTGTATTTGAGGTTTAAAAAGTCTTCTGAAGTTTGTAATTTCCACTTTGAAATGTCAGACTTGATTTTCCCTTGTATCAACCTCTACAAAAATGCCCGTTAATTATAATACACATAATAATTCACATTTCCTGTTGCTGCAGGATTATTTCCCTGCTGTAGCAAACTGACTCAAGTTAAGATCCTACATCTGTAGAGACTTGCAGAAACATAAACACACAGCCCACCTATGAATGTGTCATTCCTGCCGACTCTCAGCAGTAATTAGAAGCCAGGGAGACAGCCAGGTAGTGGAGGTTATAATGGGCCGGGGCTATTTTCGTTTCCTCTGTCTGTCACGTTAACAATGCCGTCAGCCCGTCAAGCACTGCAGTCAGGTCGAGGTGGAATTAAAATGTTCCTGCCCCCGTCTTCCCCATTCCACCTTCCTCTCCCAACCCATCTACCCCCCCCCCCTCCCCACTCCACCTCACATGTTATCTCCCTTCCTTCTACCACTGTCCCCTTGTTCTCTCTCTCTCTCTTTCTCTCTGCGTGGAATTGAAATGACATGGCGTCAGCATTTACATTGCATGTACTGTCAGTATCTTTGAAGACAGTAACACGATGCACTCTAGTAGTTTAGAGGAGGCAAGATGATGACGAATTTGTATCTGTGGTGGGGATAGTAGAGGTGTTCTCTCAATTGGTGTAGGGGGGAGACTTTAACCAGTCTGTAGCAGCACAATCAGTTTATATCAATGAAAATAAAGTAGCACACTCTAAATATGCTCCCAACAATTCAATGGGTACACCTAACCAATGTTTCGGCATGCAGTGCCTTCTTCAGTTCATATCAATCCATACATCTCAAGCTGGATATGAGAATTAGGTATAAGCTTCCAAACAGAGTAGGCCTCGCTCCGGCATTGCAGGGATATTTCAGCATGATATTTGCCACTTTAAACTGTTTCTGTCATTTTAAGCCAGATGATATTGACCCTGAGGCTATCTGCCTGTCATTCTCCCAAAAGGGACTTGAACAGATTCAGCACAACAAGAATAATCTTAAACCCCTTTCTCACCCAGATTACATTTCACACTCTCATCATCATCAGCGGAGGTGGCATATTTCTTGTCAGACATAACGACAGCTTGCACACGCTACAACAAAGCAGAACATCAACGCTGTCAATGTCACCCCCATAAGGAACATGAAGGCTCACACGTCAACTCCAGCTGCAGCCTCCCATCTCCTCCCTGTGTGTGCGTGTGCATATGTTGTAGACATACTGGCGTGCATTGACGTCACTCTCAGAGGGGCTTTGAGGCCCCCCACCGATTCCACCCAATCGCATCAAAGCTCCTGGAGATTCACTTTTGGCTGCTTCACGGCGTGTTGTCTCGGCCCAGCCTCGTGGTGCTGAGAAGATCTGGGGCTGGATTTAGTGTGTGTATGTGAGTGTGAATTTGCATACAGGGAGACACAGTGGTCATGTAAGAACTTGTGCATGCAGTGTGTGTGAGCATGTCACCTGAAGAGGTAAGGAGCTGTTAGAGAGAGAGTGAAAGATTGAAGGAGTTGTGAGAGAGGGAGGTGAGAGATGGAAAGTAGAGCAATAGAATGGGAGAGGGTAGTTGAGGAACTGAGAGGAAAGGGGAGAGAGGAGCGTTAGCAAGATATTGTGATGAGAGAGAGAGGGAGGGATGGAGGGGGAGATACTGTAGAGACGGAGAGGGCTGAAGAAGCTGACAGCTCAGCCCTATTTTCTATGTTTCATGTCACTGAGTTAATCAGGTGTCTCCTCTAGCAGGTTAGTCCTCTGAGAGTTTTATTCACAGGGCTCAGGCAACACGGACTTCAAACCCAACCAGACTACCGCCACACCTTCCACCCTACTGTATGTGTGTATGTATGAATGCACTTACACTAGTGAGCACTGGTATACTTTTAAGAATAATTTAGTCGTACAGGACTCTGAGGTTCAGCGTGGGCTTCGATAGCTTTAGTCAATGGTGATTGTGTAATACTTGTGAGGGTGTCATCTCTCCGATGCTATAGCTGTGATATCTATTCACAATGAATGAATATTGGCCTCAAATGCCTACACAGTATATATTTTTATCTTGATATCCATACACCCCCATGTGCCTGTCAGCTAGTCTTGAAGGCCCCTCTAATTGGCCCATACATACGTCTTTGTGTGTGTATGCTCTGCTCTGCTTTGTGCTGTACCCCACAGTTGTCTCCCAAACATCGTCACCCTCCAGTGACTCACTTTCAGAGCGCTACAAATTAATCATCCATCATCTCACTGCGCCGTTTGTATGTATGTATGCATGTAGGTAGGTGAATTCTTGATTCAGTTTTTTCACATCAACCGCTTGTTGACAATGTTGTACCACATCCACAGTTGGGTATCATAAGCGTTGCATAACCTTAATGTAACCTAGAAGCTATACTATAAAGGGTTTTCTTAAATAACCAGTCAATGGCTGCCAAAGAGGACAGAGTCCTCTAGATGGTGAGTTATCCTGCACTTTTTTAGGTTTGGTCTTTAAGTCATTGACACTGGAGAGCATGTCGGGTTATGTCTGTGACCAGTGAGTTATTTCTTTCTGCATTGCAATGTCCATCATCTGGTAAAGGCTAACATATGTTATGATTGATGGGGTGGATTGTCACCTTGGTATAAAGGGTCGGGAGACAGGCGCAGGAATGCGTAACAGTTTTTAAAGATTTACCCAAATTACGGCGTGCCATGTAAAGGCACGGGGACGAAGACCATACAAACACGTATACCAAACGCAGGGTTGAGACCCAAACAAAATAGTGTGGAGAACCTTGAATAAATACACAAGTGCACAATGATACCACACGGGACGAGACCCGTAATCATCTGCTCAATACAAGCGGCACAAAATCCAAAACAACAAAGCATAGGTACTCTCACGACCAACGGACATTGTAGCAATAATCGACAAGACCATGGTGAACAAAGTGCACACTAATACAATACTAATCAAGGAAATGGGGACCAGGTGTGTGTAATGACACAGTTCCGGAGGGATCCGTGACATGGATTGGGCATTAACTCATAACTTATTTTCTTCAGTACACAATACTTAAATAGATGCTACAAGCAAGGATCTCATAGTGGAAATACATACTTTCTTTTAAAGGTCAGCACTTTCTGGGGTTTTGTTGATTTCATACTTTTTTCATAGGAAATGTCCAAACAATCTCACACAATGGACATGTTCAGCTTGAAACACCCTCAGCATGTGTCCTTTAAAATACAATTCAACATAACATTAATTTTAATGGATCCACATACCATGCCATGTCTTTATGTCATCATGTAAATCATATTCCATGGGAATGTACTGGTAGAATCAGTGTTGTTTCAATGTAGTTTGTCAACGTATTGTGACATGGAATCAACGTGGAAAATACTGTTTTCATCTAAGCATTGAAATGAGGGTAAAATTTAAACTTAAATACATTGACTTGGAGGGAAACTGCACCCGCTGATTTGGCCTTGCTCCTCAAGAAATGCTGGCGGTCATGACAGAAGTCAAACATGAGTTGGTTTTGGGGGTGTGGTTTGATGTGGGTGTTTCTTGGGTGTCTCCTTTCCACCACCAAGACACACCCATCTGTCAGGACTTTGGTCGCAGCTGTTCCCCCCACTCAATCCCAACAAACAAACCTCCTGCAGGTTGAGTTCAATAACTACAGGCAGATGTATGGTGAGATGAAGGAAGCTTTGAATAGGTCAGTAGCCTACAGAGTAAGTGTTTTTCTAACTTTCATATTTAGTAACAGGTACATGTAGAATAAACAACTCTTGATATAGTACCATTGAAGCAGTGTTCTGCTAATATAACAATATGCACATTTCATCTTTCATTGTCATTCCCAGCCAACACAGATACCGTGCCTATCGGCATTTTGTCTGGTGGTAATGTGGCCACCTAATGTGGCAAACATGTCAGAGTGGTCATACCTTCCTGTGTGGTGTCCCGTATACAACAGGAATTCCCTGATCCTGGTGCAGAATACACAGGGTGTCTCCCTCCTCATATTGACTGATACCATTACATTCAATCATTAAAAAAAGACAATACATGTAAAAGTTGTCTCTAGTAAAATGTTAATTCCGAGTGCCAGGTCTCTCTCCATTCAGAGACATCAGCATCAAGCCTGTCTGTCAGTCTGGATTTCACCACATCATCTTGCAAGTCTCTATGTGCTTGCTCCATACATGTTTTTGTGAACACATACACACATTGACCTATCCTGACATCAGTAATAGAACAGTGACAATCTGACACACAAAGAGGTACTATGTTGAAGTTTGAACAGGTCAGATAAAACCTACACAATTATGGTCTCCACATCCTCACATCAGAGTTGAGGCAGAGTTCATCAGTGACACATGGAATGAAAAGGGGGTTGCTATTACTGGACATTTGTGCTGTACTGTGTGACCCCTCTTTCTTCAAGCAGTTTTGTTATGACTTTAACTACGCTAGTACTAATATAGAGATAAGACCTAGGTTCCATCAGGTGGGGCCTATATAGGTAAGTAGCAGTAATAGACAAGGTGGTGTTTACAGGTATCATGTTGGCCTACAGGACACTATGTGTATTACCATGAGTCAGTATGCCCATGAACAATGCAGAGGGACGATATACCAGAACATATACCACAAGACTATATGTACCATGTATAGAATAATGCGGTGGATCCACCTAATAAGCATAAACACATTAAAGGTTATAACTGGGTTATTGTGAAACTATATGATACACCCACACAATGGCAAACACAATTACCTTGTTCCTCCATGTTAGTGGAATTTATTCAAACTAAAGATAATGGTCAAAAATAAATTAGAATGTAAAAGTAAAAAATGTAAGGATATAGCAATTATCACAAAGGACAATGAACACATTAAAAAATCAACAGTATTTCAAATGTACAACCATATATAATATATGGATGAAACTCTGTAAACAGGTGAAACCGGGGGAACACGTACTGTAGCTAATATTACTTTCTAGAACCCTAGAAAGTTGAAGCTAGTTCAAAACTGGTAGAAATATTCTTAAAAGATAGCGAACTTAAAAAACATTTTATAGCAGTATTTCTGATTGTATTCTCAACTCACCATCACATCAATTAGCCTGAAGCTAATTGGCTAGGGCTCCTGTGCTACCACTGAAGCCCACTCCTGGGCTACAAGACCCGGACCCATTTACTGCCGGTACGGAGCACGGAACCCCGCCTATCCTCTACGACTGGAATACCGACATAATCTGCCCGGGGACTCCAACAGGCCCCTCAGGCGTGACGCCCGCTGAAGGCCCATTCTGCTAACCTACTAGGCCTGTTAGCTACCTAGAGCTACCTGGAACCCTACTAATTCCACGACTGGTCTATCGACGTCACTGCACGAAGAGGCAAAAACAGACTTCCCCCCCATCGCGACGTCCCCCAAAGGCTAACTGCTAGCTTATCTTGCAGCTAGCGCAGCCAGGAAGCTAGCACCAGTTAGCAAACACAATTCTACAATTCACAACCTCTCTTTCGCCATCGCCATCCGGCTTGGATTCTCTGTCGACACGACCACGTCTGGTTTGCAGATGTGCCCTCAACCGGTGCCCTCAACCTGCCTCCGTCTGAGCAGACCCCCTCCGTCTGAGCAGACCACCCCCCCGGGCTACTAACTTTAAACGCGTGCTAGCTTAGTGGAGGCCTCACTACTCCATCTACGGCTGCCCCCTGGACACTATGATCACTTGGCTACATAGCTGATGCCTGCTTGACTGTCCATTAATTCACGGTACTCCATTCTGTTTATTTGTGTTTTATCTGTCGGCTCTGTGCCTTAACTCAGGATCTGTGTGTAGTTAATCCGACCCTCTCTGCCCAGTCGTCGCCATTTTTACCTTCTGTTGCTGTGTTAGCTGACTAGCTGCTGTTATTTCACCTGCTGTTTCAGCTAGCTCTCCCAATCATGACCTGCAATCACTTTATGCCTTATTGTATGTCTCTCTCTAATATCAATATGCCTTACATACTGTTGTTCAGGCTAGTTATCATTGTTTTGGTTTGCAATGGACCCCGTAGTTCCACTCTCCGTACCTCTGATACCTCCTTTGTCCCACCCCCCACACATGCGGTGACCTCACCCATTGAGACCAGCATGTCCAGAGATACAACCTCTCTTATCATCACCCAGTGCCTGGGCTTGCCTCCGCTGTACCCGTGCCCCACCATACCCTGGTCTGCACATTATGCCCAGAATCTATTCTACCACGCCCATAAATCTGCTCCTTTTATTCCGTGTCCCCAACGCTCTAGGCGACCAGTTTTGATAGCCTTTAGCCGCACCCTCATCCTACTACTCCTCTGTTCCTCGGGTGATGTGGAGATAAACCCAGGCCCTGCATGTCCCCAGTCACCCTCATTTGTTGACTTCTGTGATCGAAAAAGCCTTGGCCTCATGCATGTCAACATCAGAAGCCTCCTCCCCAAGTTTGCCTTACTCACCGCTTTAGCACACTCTGCCAACCCTGATGTCCTTGCCGTGTCTGAATCCTGGCTTAGGAAGGCCACCAAAAACTCTGAGATTTCCATACCCAACTATAACACTTTCCGTCAAGATAGAACTGCCAAAGGGGGAGGAGTTGCAATCTACTGCAGAGATAGCCTGCAAAGTTCTGTCATACTTTCCAAGTCTATGCCCAAAACAGTTCGAACTTCTAATTTTAAAAATTAATCTCTCCAGAAATAAGTCTCTCACTGTTGCCGCCTGCTACGGACCCCCCTCAGCTCCCAGCTGTGCCCTGGACACCATCTGTGAATTGATCGCTCCCCATCTAGCTTCAGAGTTTGTTCTGTTAGGTGACCTAAACTGGGATATGCTTAACACCCCGGCAGTCCTACAATCTAAGCTTGATGCCCTCAATCTCACACAAATCATCAAGGAACCCACCAGGTACAACCCTAAATCCGTAAACATGGGCACCCTAATAGACATTATCCTGACCAACTTGCCCTCCAAATACACCTCTGCTGTCTTCAATCAAGATCTCAGCGATCACTGCCTCATTGCCTGTATCCGCCACGGGTCCACGGTCAAACGACCACCCCTCATCACTGTCAAACGCTCCCTGAAACACTTCTGCGAGCAGGCCTTTCTAATCGACCTGGCCCGGGTACCCTGGAAGGATATTGACCTCATCCCGTCAGTTGAGGATGCCTGGTCATTCTTTAAAAGTTACTTCCTCACCATATTAGACAAGCATGCTCCGTTCAAAAAATGCAGAACCAAGAACAGATATAGCCCTTGGTTCACTCCAGACCTGACTGCCCTCGACCAGCACAAAAACATCCTGTGGCGAACTGCAATAGCATCGAAGAGCCCCCGTGATATGCAACTGTTCAGGGAAGTCAGGAACCAATACACGCAGTCAGTCAGGAAAGCAAAGGCCAGCTTTTTCAAGCAGAAATTTGCATCCTGTAGCTCTAACTCCAAAAAGTTCTGGGATACTGTAAAGTCCATGGAAAACAAGAGCACCTCCTCCCAGCTGCCCACTGCACTGAGGCTAGATAACACGGTCACCACTGATAAGTCCGTGATAATCGAAAACTTCAACAAACATTTCTCAATGGCTGGCCATGCCTTCCACCTGGCGACTCCAACCTTGGCCAACAGCCCCGCCCCCCCCGCTGCTACTCGCCCAAGCCTCCCCAGCTTCTCCTTTACCCATATCCAGACAGCAGATGTTCTGAAAGAGCTGGAAAACCTGGACCCATACAAATCAGCTGGGCTTGACAATCTGGGCCCCCTATTTCTGAAACTGTCCGGTGCCATTGTCGCACCCCCTATTACCAGCCTGTTCAACCTCTCCTTCGTATCATCTGAGATCCCCAAGGATTGGAAAGCTGCCGCTGTCATCCCCCTCTTCAAAGGGGGAGACACCCTGGACCCAAACTGTTACAGACCTATATCCATCCTGCCCTGCCTAGCTAAGGTCTTCGAAAGCCAAGTCAACAAACAGATCACTGACCATCTCGAATCCCACCGTACCTTCTCCGCTGTGCAATCCGGTTTCCGAGCCGGTCACGGGTGCACCTCAGCCACGCTCAAGGTACTAAACGATATCATAACCGCCATCGATAAAAGACATTACTGTGCAGCCGTCTTCATCGACCTGGCCAAGGCTTTCGACTCTGTCAATCACCATATTCTTATCGGCAGACTCAATAGCCTCGGTTTTTCTAATGACTGCCTTGCCTGGTTCACCAACTACTTTGCAGACAGAGTTCAGTGTGTCAAATCGGAGGGCATGTTGTCCGGTCCTCTGGCAGTCTCTATGGGGGTACCACAGGGTTCAATTCTCGGGCCGACTCTTTTCTCTGTATACATCAATGATGTTGCTCTTGCTGCGGGCGATTCCCTGATCTACCTCTACGCAGACGACACCATTCTGTATACTTCCGGCCCTTCCCTGGACACTGTGCTATCTAACCTCCAAACGAGCTTCAATGCCATACAACACTCCTTCCGTGGCCTCCAACTGCTCTTAAACGCTAGTAAAACCAAATGCATGCTTTTCAACCGTTCGCTGCCTGCACCCGCACGCCCGACTAGCATCACCACCCTGGACGGTTCCGACCTAGAATATGTGGACATCTATAAGTACCTAGGTGTCTGGCTAGACTGCAAACTCTCCTTCCAGACTCATATCAAACATCTCCAATCCAAAATCAAATCTAGAGTCGGCTTTTTATTCCGGAACAAAGCCTCCTTCACTCACGCCGCCAAACTTACACTAGTAAAACTGACTATCCTACCGATCCTCGACTTCGGCGATGTCATCTACAAAATAGCTTCCAATACTCTACTCAGCAAACTGGATGCAGTTTATCACAGTGCCATCCGTTTTGTTACTAAAGCACCTTATACGACCCACCACTGCGACCTGTATGCCCTAGTCGGCTGGCCCTCGCTACATGTTCGTCGTCAGACCCACTGGCTCCAGGTCATCTACAAGGCTATGCTAGGCAAAGTGCCGCATTATCTCAGTTCACTGGTCACGATGGCTACACCCACCCGTAGCGCGCGCTCCAGCAGGTGTATCTCACTGATCATCCCTAAAGCCAAAACCTCATTTGGACGCCTTTCCTTCCAGTTCTCTGCTGCCTGCGACTGGAACGAATTGCAAAAATCTCTGAAGTTGGAGACTTTTATCTCCCTCAACAACTTTAAAAATCTGCTATCCGAGCAGCTAACCGATCGCTGCAGCTGTACATAGTCCATCTGTAAACTACCCACCCAATTTACCTACCTCACCCCCATACTGCTTTTATTTATTTACTTTTCTGTTCTTTTGCACACCAGTATCTCTTCTTGCACATGATCATCTGATGATTTATCACTCCAGTGTTAATCTGCTAAATTGTAATTATTCAATTTATTGCCTACCTCATGCCTTTTGCACACATTGTATATAGATTCTCTTTTTTCTACCATGTTATTGACTTGTCTATTGTTTACTCCATGTGTAACTCTGTGTTGTTGTCTGTTCACACTGCTATGCTTTATCTTGGCCAGGTCGCAGTTGCAAATGAGAACTTGTTCTCAACTAGCCTACCTGGTTAAATAAAGGTGAAATAAAAAAAATATATATATATATACCTAAAAATAAAAATATAAAAATATATGCTATGACAGTCAATTGCAAATTAGTCTGACATAATTTATCTTACAGTATCTCACCACCACTAATGAGATGAGCGTGCTTGATACATGTCACGTCAGAGCTTCTCAAAGTTAGGGGGTGTGATCGACAGTGCACATCTCTCCTCTCACATCCAACCTGGATCGATATTTGTTTTTAATGCAGACAAGAGCACTGAATCAGCGTACCATGAGTTTCAATGCTCTGAGGAAGACGGCACAGTATTCCCTTTGAGTCAGGAACCAGAACTCCTCCATAGTGAACTGTGTATGGGTGGTCTGCAGCATTCGGTCACATGACAGCTCGATCAGCTGTTCGATTTCCCTTACCTCCATGTCAACTGAAGCAGGAACACAGTCAAACGGATTTTGCTAATTCAGTCACTCACCTGTAGATTTTTTTTGTATTTTCCCTGCATGCTTGAATTCAGTTTATTCAGTTTCCCAAATACCTTCTGTCTGTTACATAGACAAGAAGACACATTTTCTTTTAATTACACAGAATGTCAACAGTCAGTCTTTTACATCCATAGCCAATGACAACAGTTCCTCTCTCAAAAACCAACAAGCCTCGGTGTGAAATAGAATATTGTCATGCTCTGATCCCATATCTCCACATAGTTTTGCGAACAGGAGTGCGCAATGTAGTTCACAATCAAAGTTCTGTGCTCAGCTCTTTTGCCACCAGTTGCTTCCGGTGTATCCATTATAGGTCAGTGGGTGTGTCATACAATGTGTTCATATGGCAGAGGGAGACACATTCATAACTATAGTGCAGAGACCTGCCCGCTGTCCCGCGATAGATGGAGTCAAATCTGTGGATAAGCCCACCATTCGATCCCATGGAATCTATATTTTCGTAAATATAGCCATGCAGCACACTGAACATCCCCTGTGTTGTTTCATGCTCGGGAATCGTGAGACAGAACAATGTGTCCTCGTGAATAGTATCACCCAACATGTAGCAAACAAAAGTCAATACATGGGCATCGCTGCCCTCACGTCTAACGTCCATTTGGAGAACATAAGCTGGGGAGTTTATGAGTTTTTCAGTCAGTGTCCTCTTGATTGCTAGCTATAGCATCAATTCTTACTTTCACAGTGTTTCTGACAAAGGTATTGATGTGAGTTTCTGTGCCTCTGCCTCCCCTTACATTTATTTATTTTATTTTATTTTAATTTTCTCCCATTTTCTCCCCAATTTTCGTGGTATCCAATCGCTAGTAATTACTATCTTGTCTCATCGCTACAACTCCCGTACGGGCTCGGGAGAGACGAAGGTCGAAAGCCATGCGTCCTCCGAAGCACCACCCAACTAAGCCGCACTGCTTCTTAACACAGCGTGCCTCCAACCCGGAAGCCAGCCGCACCAATGTGTCGGAGGAAACACCGTGTACCTGGCCCCCTTGGTTAGCGCGCACTGCGCCCGGCCCGCCACAGGAGTCGCTGGAGCGCGATGAGACAAGGATATCCCTACCGGCCAAACCCTCCCTAACCCGGACGACGCTATGCCAATTGTGCGTCGCCCCACGGACCTCCCGGTCGCGGCCGGCTGCGACAGAGCCTGGGCGCGAACCCAGAGACTCTGGTCACATTGTTTTAACCATATCAAATGCGGCCGGTAATATCAAAGTCTCTGTAATAGTGTGTGGTTTCATAGCATAGCGGGCTAGCCATTCACCGTGGGAATGATTCAAGTGCAATGATCAAGTGCGGCCTTTTCCCACAATCTAAGGGCGCTCTCTGGTTGAATTTTTACTTTTAGATTTGAATAATTTTCATTTCGATTTTTAAGGTTAACCACATTACAATGATTTTGAGAGACTAAGACATTATTATAATATAAATATTTTGATGGGGGATTTGGGAAATTCTCCCGCGACCCCACTTTCATATCAGGGACCCCTAGTTTGGGAACTTCTGAATTAGACACATACTATTAAAACCATGCAGTAAACCACATGCATATAAAAACACACCCTCAAAACAAAAAACTTTCAGAAGTATGAGATGTGTGTGGTGCAAGAAAACACTCTGTAATGAGGGGAAATGTGTAGCAAAAGACTAAGACTCCTCTGTGTATGACTGATAGCTGAGTGTATTGAGGCATTCCTAGCTGGTCATAAGTGGTCTAAGGACTGGCTTAGACTGTTTGTTCTCTGAGGGAGCAAGGACTAAAAACATCTGAACTAGGGCCAAAGGCTAACTGGATTTCTGAACTGAGGCAAGGGACTACTGACACTTCAGAGCTAGGGCCTGGGGCTAGTGACTCCTCTGAATTAGAGCTTGAACTAGGGCTTAACACAAGACACTATTGCACACTAGGGCCATTAAATTGTTCTTCAGAGGTCACTGGAGCTTCTGCTGCCAGTTCAGGAACCTATTCACCTCTTCAGAGGGGCAGTCTCGTTCAACTTGCTCTGAAGGAGGGCTTTTGTACTAGCACTTGGTCCTGGGACAACTGTGTCCAAAAAATGCAACACTGGAGGTTCAGAGAATCCCATTTCCTCATTCGAGCTCCCTTAGCGAGTTCCAGAACTGTCTCCTTATCTTCAGATGGCAGGGCAGAAACTGAGATGGACCATTGATGCTTTTGAATACATGTCTCCGTCCTCTTTTTAGGTTCTATAGTCTCCCAACTGCTGACTATATGTGGACATTTTTTTTTTGATACAAGAGTTCCAAGCATATTGAGCAGTGTGCGATTGAATCTCTCCGGCTGTGGGTTCCCTTGAGGATGGTATGGCTATGTATGTGACTTCTTCACCCCAGCCAGCTGAAGGACCACCTGGATGAGTCTACTTTGAAAGTCTCTGCCCTGATCAAAGTTTATGCGGGAAGGCAGGCCATAATGGACAAAGAACTTCTCCCAAAGCACCCTGGCCACAGTTCTGGCTTTCTGGTCTTTAGTGGCAGAAACTGAAAAGGGCCGTAGATGCTTTTGATGACGTGTCTCCATCCTCTTTTTAGTTTGTATGGTCTCACTGTCATCTTCACCAGTCAGCTGGCCAATGGGAAGCAGGGGATCTCGGTAGTGTCCTGATAGGTCCTCCTCTTTTGGGCTGTACTTGATACGTGGACAGTCCAGGTAGCCTCTGCACTATCACATGGGATTCAGGTTTCCACCTGTTGGCAATTTTGTGATTTCCTGGGACTCCCAAGGACACGATCGCCAGGCTTTGCTCTTGATGTCTCACTCGTTTGTCATATCTTGTTTTATTTGCCTTATTTTTGCCCGAAGCTGCTGTGGAGGCTAGTTGATAGGCTTCCTTTAGCTGTTCCGTTAATGTGGATGTGTACTTCAGGTAGTCTTGGTTGGAGCTGCCATCATAGTAGCACATATCAATGTGCAGTCTAACCTCCCTCCCAAACACAAGGTAGTAGGGGGAGAGTTGTTTCGGGTGCAGTTGTAGGCATGGACAAGGTACCTCAATTCCTGGCTCCATGTGGAGTTTTGATTGGATCCAAGAGTTCCAAGTATATTGAGCAGTGTGCATTTGAATCTCTCCAGCTGTGGGTTCCCTTGAGGATGGTATGGCGATGTACGTGACTTCTTCAGCCCAGCCAGCTTAAGGACCTTCTGGATAAGTCTACTTTGAGTTTATGCAGGAAGGCAGGCCATAATGGATAAAGAACTTCTCACAAAGCACCCTGGCCACTGTGCTGGCTTTCTAGTCTTTAGTGGTGTAAGCTTGGGCATAGCGAGTGAAGTGATCTGTCACTACGAGGATGTTACTGATGTTCTTTGTGTCATTCTCCAGAGAGAGGAAGTCTATACACACAAAGTCTAGTGGGACGATAGTGGTGATGTTCACTAAACCTGCTAATCTAGTGGGCAGTGTCTTCCGCTGCACACGCCATGCACATGACTTGCAGTGAAACTCAATGTCTCTGGACCTGAAGGGCCAGTAGAACCAAGCAAGGGCTAGAACAAGAGTCCTCTCATAGCCTAAATGTCCCATATCATTGTGGACAGACTTCCTCACCATGGCCCTGAATTATTTGGGGAGATCCAGCTGCTTTCGCTTGACCTGATTGAGGGCTCTAGGGCAGCGGTTCCCAAACTAGGGGTTGTGACCCCATGTGAAGTCACCTGATATGAAAATTGGGTCGCAAAGAATTTCTAATAATCTAGAAAAATATATACAGTGCATTCAGAAAGTATTCATATCCCCTGGACTTTTTCCACATTTTGTTACGTCACAGCCTTATTCTAAAATGGATTCAATAAAACATCTCATCAACCTACACACAAACCCCATAATGAGAAAGTGAAAACAATTTTTTGACATTTTGCAAATGTATTAAAAACAAAAAACAGAACTACCATATTTACATAAGTATTCAGACCTGTTGCTATGAGACTCGAAATTGAGCTCAGGGTCATCCTGTTTCCATTGAGCATCCTTGAGATGTTTCT
The DNA here is from genome assembly GCF_029448725.1 of Salvelinus fontinalis. Lineage (NCBI taxonomy): Eukaryota > Metazoa > Chordata > Actinopteri > Salmoniformes > Salmonidae > Salvelinus > Salvelinus fontinalis. The sequence continues at coordinate 77,849,485 of NC_074666.1, read as the reverse complement.
ACAACTTGATTGGAGTCCACCTGTGGTAAATTCAATTGATTGGACATGATTTGGAAAGGCATACACCTGTCTATATAAGGTCCTACAGTTGACAGTGCATGTCAGAGCAAAAACCAAGCCATGAGGTCGAAGGAATTCTCCACAGAGCTCAGAGACAGGATTGTGTCGAGCCACAGATCTGGGGAAGGGTACCAAAACATTTCTGCAGCTTTGAAGGTTCCCAAGAACATAGTGGCATCCATCCTTCTTAAATGGAAGAAGTTTGGAACCACCAAGACTCGCCCTGCCAAACTGAGCAATCAGGGGGAGAAGGAATTGTCCACAGAGCTCCGAGACAGAATTGTGTCAAGGCACAGATCTGGGGAAGGGTAACAAAAAATGTCTGCAGCATTGGAGGTCCCCGAGAACACAGTGGCATCCCTCATTCTTAAATGGAAGAAGTTCGGAACCATCCAGACTCTTCCTAGAGATGGCCGCCCTGCCAAACTGAGCAACCGGGGGAGAAGGGCCTCGGTCAGGGAGGTGACCAAGAACTCGATAGTCACTCTGACAGAGCTCTAAAGTTCCTCTTTGGAGATGGGAGAACCTTCCAGAAGGACAACCATCTCTGCAGCACTCCAACAATCAGGCCTTTATGGTTGAGTGGCCAGACGGAAGCCACTCCTCAGTAAAAGGCACATGACAGCCTACTTGGAGTTTTCCAAAAGGCACCTAAAGGACTCTCAGACCATGAGAAATAAGATTTTCTGGTCTGATGAAACCAAGATTTAACTCTTTGGCCTGAATGCCAAGTGTCATGTCTGGAGGAAACCTGGCACCATCCCTACGGTGAAGCAAGGTGCTGTGGGGTTGTTTTTCAGCGGCAGGGACTGGGAAGAGATTAAGGAGGAAAAGATTAACGGAGCAAAGTAGAGAGATCTTTGATGAAAACCTGTTTCAGAGTGGTCAGGACCTCAGACTGGGGCGAAGGTTCACCTTCCAACAGGACAATGACCCTAAGCACACAGCCAAGACAACGCAGGACAACGCAAGTCTCTGAATGTCCTTGAGTGGCCCAGCCAGAGCCTGGATTTGAACCCAATCAAACATCTCTGGAGAGACGTGAAAATATCTGTGCAGCAATGCTCCCCATGCATCCTGACAGAGCTTGAGTGGATCTGCAGTGAAGTGAAATACAGGTGTGCCAAGCTTGTAGGGTCATACCCAAAAAGACTTGAGGCTGTAATCACTGCCAAAGGTGTGTCAACAAAGAACTGAGTAAAGGGTCTGAATACTTATGTAAATGTGATATTTCAGTTTCAATGGAAAATAAATTAGCAAAACTTTAAAAAAATTTGCTTTGTCATAATGGGGTATTGTGTGTAGATTGATGAGAGGAAAAAACTATTTAATCAATTTTAGAATAAGCTTGTAATCTAACAAAATGTGGAAACAGTCAAGGGGTCTGAATACTTTCCAAAGGCACTGTATTTATACACTGAACAAAAATATAAACGCAACATGCAACAGTTTTAAAGATTTTACGGAGTTAACAGTTCATATAAGGAAATCAGTCAACTGAAATACAGTAATTTAATTATGCTCTTATGGATTGCACATGACTGAGAATAGAGATATGCATCTGTTGGTCACAGATACTGTATCTTTAAAAAAAGTAATGGCTGGGGCGTGGATCAAAAAAACAGTCAGTATCTGGTGTGAGGAAGTTGAGGAGTGGGACAACATTCCACCACCTGGATGAACTCTATGACAAGGAGTTGTGTCACGCTGCATGAGCTTCTTCATGCAGCACAACATATCCTTTGAAATAGAGTTGATCCGGCTATTGTTATATGGATCTAATAAGAAGAAAATAAGCAACAAATAATGTCAGTTTACATATTATGTTTTACAATTGGGCTATCAAATGTATCAAAGTAATGAAATGGGTTACCTTCTGTATTTGTACAAATGATTATCCCGTGAACGCTGTTGCCACTGAGAGGGGAAGGTTGCTGGCTGGATAATTGCCAACATGTGGCTGACCGTTCCATTCATAGGAATGCTCACAGCGAGGGCATGTCTGCATGATGCTGATGAGGGCCCCGTTTGCTGGTCTTCTCTATGCTGCATGTTCAGCTGCAAGCTGGACATCTCTTGAACAAGTGAAGCAGGCAATCGTATGAGGTGGTGTTGACTGGGAGGGCCTGTGACAGGGTGATATAATAAAGCCTTGCTCAAACCATGGTCTGTGGACCGGTGCCGGTCTGTGGCGGTGTGCTTGCTGGTGTGCAGCATATTTGTCTTGAATATGATTAAAAGGTTTTTGGTCTACGTCATAAATAAATACATGTATTTACATCAAATAAATACTTGCTATAGGCCTGCTTGCGAAATGCACTGAACTATGCATGCTGCAGTAAACAAATTGTGTTGCCATGACTAAGTATAGCTACACCAAACACACACACAAGCTAGCCCTGCTGTGCAGGCTGCACGCTCTCAGTCTCCCTGGATTTGTTTCAAATGACAGCTGCCTGCCAAAACCGGTCTGTGTGATATGTCAGACTTGCCTCAGCAACGATGCTGTGAAGCCATCGAAAATAAGCATTAATTTATAAACAAACCATCCACGTCTCAAGGATAAACCAGACGTTTTTTTTTTTTACCAAAAGAGATGACCATACCAAACAAAATGCTGCCCAATAATTTCACAGACTATGAGAATTTACTGAAGGCTTCACACTCTCTTATAGCATTTTCCAAGTGCCAGGCTCCTTTCACCATAGTTGAAAAGCTGGTCATAGCCTCAGTCGTGGATGCTTGTCGAGAGGTTTTAGGCCCAACTGCAGCCACAAAGATCAGCATCATCACACTTTCTAATGACACGTAGGATCCAGGATATGGCAGATGATATGAAATCACAGGTTTTAAAAAGAACTCGCACATCAAATTGGTTTGCAATCCTATTAGATGAGACGACTGACATTATCAATGCCCGCTTCTTGTATATATTCGATACATACAGTATATGAATAATTTATTTGTTGCAAAGTGTTGCCTCAGAATACAACCGCAGGTGAAATATTCTGTCTTCTGAACGAGTACGTAACGGGACATGGAATACGGTGGGACTGTTGTATCTGGATCTGTACGGATGAGACTGCTGCTCAGCCTATCCATGCAGGGATGCACACGTGTCATTTTCCAAACAAACAATAAAATAGTAGATTTCATTGACAAAAATATAAAAACATTATTTAGTCATTATACACAATCACATGACCTATGCTGTCAATAAAAACAATGTAACAACTGAATATTTATAATTATTTCTATATACGTTGTTAAAAATATTAAATAGTACAAGATGTTTGACTCACCCAAGTGGGGCAGCGGTCTAAGGCACTGCATCTCAGTGCTAGAGGCGTCACTACAGACCCTGGTTTGATCCCAGGCTGTTGAATCGGGATTCCCATAGGGCGGTGCACAATTGGCCCAGTGTCATCTGGGTTAGGGGTAGGATGTTATTGTAAATAAGAATTTGTTCTTAACTGGCGTGCCTAACTCTTGGACACGAACATGTCAGAGGGATGGAGGAGAGGGACACTCAAGGTGTTAGGGTGTATGAAGAGATAGAGGCATTTTCGATATGTTCCCCCTATTCTCAACTCTGGCTGACGAGAGTGATGTAGAAATGGATCACATGTATAAATTGATGGGATCACATCTGAGCCAAACTCAGTTCAAATTCTAGGATTACTTTCCCTCACAATCTGATCCACTCCCAGGAAAGCAGTGGATGCGTAATCCGTTCACCAGCACTGAAGAAACTCACAGCTTGTCACCGATTCTTGAGGATAAACTATTGGAACTGTCCTGTGACCAAGCCCTGGGCGCTTGTTTTAATGAGATGTGCCTGTCCATATTCTGGCTGTTCAGCAATGGAGAATACCCGCAACTCAGCGAGATGGCAGTGAAGACCTTCATCCCCTTTCATTCTACATACTTAAGATGTACCAGCTTCTCCTCTCTTGCTGCAACAAAATCAAAATGTTGCAGCAGACTGGCTGTTGAAAACACCTTGAGTGTTCCTCTCCTCCATCCCTCTGACGTGTTGGTGTCCAAGAGACAGGCACACTAGTTAAGAATAAATGATTATTTACAATGACGGCCTACCCCGGCCGACACTGGGCCAATTGTGCACCGCCCTATGGGAATCCCGATCATAAAGCCTGGGATTGAACCAGGGTCTGTAGTGACACCTTTAGCACTGAGATGCAATGCCTTAGACCACTGCGCCACTCAGGTGTGTCAAACATCTTGTACTATTAAATGTTTTTAACAACATATATAGAAATAATCATAAAGATTCATTTGTTACATTGTTTTTATTGACAGCACAAGTCATGTGATTGTGTATAATAATTGACTAAATAATGTCTTTATTGTTTGTCATTTACAGACAGACATCCCCTGAAGACAGCCCATCAAATAGACATCCCCTGAAGACAGCCCATCAAATAGACATCCCCTGAAGACAGCCCATCAAATACAGGCAAACAGACATCCCCTGAAGACAGCCCATCAAATAGACATCCCCTGAAGACAGCCCATCAAATAGACAGACAAACAGACATCCCCTGAAGACAGCCCATCAAATAGACAGGCAAACAGACATCCCCTGAAGACAGCCCATCAAATAAACATCCTCTGAAGACAGCCCATCAAATAGACAGGCAAACAGACATCCCCTGAAGACAGACCATCAAATAGACATCCCCTGAAGACAGCCCATCAAATAGACAGGCAAACAGACATCCCCTGAAGACAGACCATCAAATACAGGCAAACAGACATCCCCTGAAGACAGACCATCAAATAGACAGGCAAACAGACATCCCCTGAATACAGACCATCAAATACAGGCAAACAGACATCCCCTGAAGACAGACCATCAAATAGACAGGCAAACAGACATCCCCTGAAGACAGCCCATCACATAGACATCCCCTGAAGACAGCCCATAAAATAGACAGGCAAACAGACAGCCCCTGAAGACAGTCCACGAAGAAAGCATAGAGAGAGACATTGCCTATGAAGACGGCACAAACAAACCATGAAGGCAGCCAAGAAAATACATAATTCATACATTTTGTGTAAAGAAAGAAATGAATTAAATCAGTCTTTTTTATAAAGAAAAAGCAATTGCCGTTCCAAATAAAATTGAATATTTTTTGTTCATATAATTTAAAAAGCAGGTCACTAGGTGTAGGTAAAACCATAAGCATATAGGTAAACTGTGATATGACTAAAGAGTTAATCAGAGTGATTTTTCCACAAATAGACAGGTATTTTGCTTTCCATGGTAGCAAGATCTTATCTATTTTTGCTAACTTTCTATAAAAATTTATTGGAGTGAGATAATTTCTTTCTTTTGGGGTTTGTATACCGAGTATGTCCACATCTCCGTCAGACCATTTAATTGGTAAACTACAAGGTAATGTAAAACTATCATTTTTTTAGTGATCCAATACGTAATATTGTACACTTATCATAATTTGGTTTTAATCCAGAGAGAATAGCAAAAGTATCTAGATCCTTTATGAGGCCGTGGAGAGATTCTAATTGTGGTTTTAAAAGAAAACATGAATCATCAGCGTACATTGACACCTTAGTTTTTAAGTCACGGATTTCTAATCCCTTAATATTGTTATTATTGTTTGATCTAATTTTAACAGCTAACATTTTGATGGCAATAATAAATAGAATTGCCGATAGTGGACAACCTTGTTTTACTTCTCTAGATAGTTTAAAACTTTCTGAGATGTAGCCATTATTTACTTTTTTACACCTAGGGTTACTATACATAACTTTAACCCATTTTATAAGAAATTCCCCAAAATTGAAATATTCTAGGCATTTATATATAAACTCCAGTCGTACTTTATCAAAAGCCTTTTCAAAATCAGCTATGAAAACCAGGCCTGGTGTCCCTGATATTTCATAGTATTCTATTGTTTCCCGTACTTGTCTTATATTATCTCCAATGTATCGTCCATGTAAAAAACCTGTCTGATTAGGATGAATAATATCTGACTATACTTTTTAAATTCTATGCGCCAAGCATTTTGCTAGGATTTCTGCATCATAACACTGAAGTGTAAGAGGTCTCAAATTCTTTTAATGGACTGGATCTTTATATATAGCACTTGGGTCTTGTTTAGGTAATAATGATATCAGACCTTCTTGTTGCGTGCCTGATAATCTACCATTTATATAGGAGTGGTTAAAACATGCCAATAATGGTACTCTGAGTATATCAAAAAAAGTTTTGTGTACTTCCACTGGTATGCCATCCAGCCCTGGAGTTTTCCCAGCCTTAAAGGCCCCAATTGCATTAAGAAGTTCATCCTCTGTAATTTGGCCTTCACATAAGTCTTTCTGAACAGATGTTAATTTTACATTATTATTAGGAAAAAAATCCATACAATTAGTTTCAGTTAGTGGAGATGGAGGAGACTGAAATTAAAACATATTATTAAAGTACTTTACTTCCTCTTTCAAAATATCATTCGGTGAATCATGCGTGACTCCATCCTTTGTAACAAGTTTCAATAAAAAAAATTGGTAGCATTTCTATGTTGAAGATTTAAAAAGAATTTGGTGCATTTTTCCCCATATTCCATCCAGTTCGCTTTATTTTTATAATATATTACACTGGATCTTTCTTGAATAAGTTCTTCCATTTGTTTTTGTTTTTCCTCTCAATTATTCTGTGCATCTATGGTACAGTTTTTATTGCTATCTAACTGTACAGTTAGTCCTTTAATTTCCTTTGTAAATATGGGCTCTTTTGATCTAAATTGCTTTTGTTTTATAGATGAGTACTGAATTGCGTGGCCTCTAAAGGCACATTTCAAAGTGTCCCATACAATACGGGGATCTGCTGTACCTATGTCATGTCTGAAAAAGTCAGTTATAAATTCTTCTGTCCTAGTTCTAAACAATTTATCATCTACTAGGCTTTGATTAAATTTCCAATATCCTCGCCCATGTGGAAATTCTGTAAGAGTAATATATATGCCAATTATGTGGTGATCCAACCGCATCCTGTCCCCATCAACACTTTTTAAACTTTTGGTGCCAGAGAGAATGACATAAGAAAGTAGTCAAGACGACTAGCTTGATTAAGCCTCCGCCATGTATATCTCACTCGGTCAGGGTATTTAAGTCTCCATATATCCACTAATTCCAATATATCCATGACATTCAGGATTTCCTTAAGTGCCTGAGGGTGATAGTTTGTAGTGTGATTTCCTTTCCGGTCCATAGAGGTATTTAAGACCGTATTAAAATCTCCCACCATAATAATGCTTGTAGAGTTGATAAATTCTTATATATATTTTCAAAGAAGCTTGGATCATCATTATTTGGATCGTATAGGTTAATAAGCCATATTAGTTTATTGTCCAATAACATATTTACAATAATCCATCTACCTTGATCATCTGTTTGGACAATTTGCACATTTGGATCAAAATTACTGTTAATTAAAACCATCGCCCCTTTTGAATTTATTTGCCAATGGGAAAAATATATTTCGCCCCCCCAGTCCTTTTTCTACAAAACATCATCTAAAATTGTTGAATGAGTTTCCTGTAAACAATAGATATTATATTCCTTCTCTTTAAGCCAGGTAAATACTGATCATCTTTTCTTATTATCTGCTAGGCCATTACAATTGTAACTGACTGTACTCATTTCACCACTTACCATAATGAGACACAACTTTCAATTATATTCATCAAAATATATGTTTGCAAACATACCATTAAAAAGTAACATGATGATTGAGTGTCTATATAGCTGTACCATGATATTTGCATTGCTACTAAGTAAACCTCCAATTGGTCCCCAATATTCCACCCACTAAAAGCCCTCCTCATCCTGAGTTGGGTTGTCATCCCAATGCCCGGCAGACCACCCCCGACCCCCCTGTATCCCATAGCCGTGAAGAGACTGGGATCCATCCTTCGAAAAGAGCACACAGTGCCATTTACAGAACAGAAGTAGATCAACCGCCAAACGCATTTCCATCGCCCTCACCTCGATTTGAATTATATATAGCCATCAAAAAATATATATATATATATGTTTTTTAAATCCTGTTTCTTATTTTCCATATTTAGCTATTAATATTTGTAGTTTACGGAGTATTGCCTTGTGCCTTGTAAATCTGTTACCAGAAACCCACATACATTACATGATCAAAAGTATGTGGACGCCTGCTCCTCAAACATCTCATTCCAAAATCATGGGCATTAATATGGAGTCCGCCCTTTGCTACTATAACAGCCTTCTGGGAAGGCTTTCCATTAGAAGTTGGAACAATTATGCTGGGACTTGCTTCCATTCAGCCACAAGAGCATTAGTGAGGTCAGGCACAGACGTTGGGCAATTAGCCCTGGCTCGCAGTAGGCATTCCAATTCATCCAAAGGTGTCGATGGGGTTGAGGTCAGGGCTCTGTGCAGGCCAGTCAAGTTCTTCCATACCGGTCTCAACAAACCATTTCCGTATGGACCTCGCTTTGTGCAAAGGGACATTGTCATGCTGAAACAGGAAAGGACCTTTCCCAAACTGTTTCCACAAAGTTGGAAGCACAGAATTGTGCAGAATGTCATTGTATGCTGTAGCTTTAAGATTTCCCTTCACTGGAACTAATGAACCATGAAAAACAGCCCCAGACCCTTATTCCTCCTCCACCAAACTTTACAGTTGGCACGATGCATTCGGGGTGGCAGCATTCTCCTGGCATCTGCCAAACCCAGATTCATCCGTTGGACTGCCAGATGGGGAAGTGTGATTCATCACTCCAGAGAACGTGTTTCCACTGCTCCAGAGTCCAATGGTGGCGCACTTTATTTCACTCCAGCCGACCCTTTGACATTGCACATGGTGATCTTAGGCTTTTGTGCGGCTGATCGGCCATGGAAACCCATTTCATAAAGCTCCCTACGAACAGTTACTGTGTTGCCGTTGCTTCCAGAAGCAGTTTGGAACTAGGTAGTGAGTGTTGCAACCGAGGACAGGCAATTTTTACACACTCCTTGCTTCAGCGCTCGTCGGTCCTGTTCTGTGAGCTTGTGTGGCCTACCACTTCGCGGCTGAGCTGTTGTTGCTCCTAGACTTTTCCACTTCACAATAACAGGACTTACAGTTGACCAGGGAAGGTCTAGCATGCCAGAAATTTGACAAATGGACTTGCTGGAAAGGTGGTATCCTATGACTGTGCCACGATGAAAGTCACTGAACTCTTCAATATGGGCCATTCTACTGCCAGTGTTTGTCTATGGAGATTGCATGGCTGTGCGCTCGATATTATACACTGTCAGCAACGGGTGTGACTGAAATAGCCAAATCCACTAATTTGAAAGGGTGTTCACATACTTCTGGCCATGTAGTGTATTTTCCACGTCACAATATCTTGACAAATTATGTTAACAATGATTCAACCAGTGTGTCCCCAGTGGGATCAAACGTAAACCTATGCCAGTAAAGCACCAATTTTAGTAAATTATATTTTTTCTCGTCACACGTGGGTTATTGAAAATACATCCCACAGATTCATCTCTTTTGTTTAACAAGTCAAGTCAATTAAGAACAAATTCTTATTTACAATGATGGCCTACACCAGCCAAAACCTAACGACACTGAGCTAATTGTGCGCCGCCCTATGGGACTCTCAATCACGGCCGTTTGTGATACAGCCTGTAATCAAACCAGGGTCTGTAGTGATGCCTCTAGCACTGAGATGCAGTGCCTTAGACCGCTGCGCCACTCAGGAGCCCTTAATAACAAAAACACCAACATTAAGTGTCCTAACAGGGCCACCAGAACAGCTTCAATGCTTCTTGGCATAGATTCTACAAGTGTCTGGAGCTCTATTGGAGGGATATGACACCATTCCTCCACGAGAAATTCCATTGTTTGGTGTTTTGTTGATGGTGGTGGAAAACGCTGTCTCAGGCACACTCCAGAATCTCCCAGACCTCTCTTTCAAAATCACTGAGATCTCTTCTAGCTGTGGTAGACAAAATAATGGGCAATTGGGCATTTTTATACAAGACCCTAAGCATGATGGGATGTTGTAATTGCTTATTTATTTCAGGAACCACACCTGTATGTAAGTACCTGCTTTCAATATACTTTGTATCCCTCAATCACACAAGTGTTTCCTTAATTACCTGTATGTGCCCCACAATATAGTGTTAAATAAATATTGACAATTATCTCCCTTTAACAACTCCCTACACACCAAGGTACGTAGATGTAGGTGAGACACATCATCAGGTTAAAGGAAGGATACGACATCTGCTGTTATGTAAGTAGGTCACACCCTGACCTTAGAGAGCCTTTTTATTTCTCTATTTGGTTAGGTCAGGGTGTGATTTGGGTGGGCATTCTATGTTTTCTGTTTCTTTGTTTTTGGCTGAGTGTGGTTCCCAATCAGAGACAACTGTCTATCGTTGTCTCTGATTGGGGATCATACTTATGTTTTCTGTTTAGTGTTTCTGCCTGACAGAACTGTGTGCTTTCGTTTCCACGTTTGTTATTTTGTTTGAGTGTTTTTGATATAAAAGAATCATGAACACTTACCATGCTGCACCTTGGTCCACTCTTCATACCACCAACGAGAGCCATTACAAAGTAGCCCTAAGTAACTTGGGATAGGAGAAACAGAGAGGATAACAAACCAAGGACACTGCATTGTATCTGACTGTAATGTCAAATGTAACGTAAAACATTTAGACTGGGGAGTTACGTGGTAGTAGTGTCACTGATTTGTATGCACCATGTAGTTAATTACTGAAGTGGGCTGAAACAGGGTCACACAGAGGGTTTCTTGGTAGTCTTAAACAAGTGTACTTTGAATCAAAAGTGTACACCCCACACACATGGTTATGGGCTTAAAAAAAGAAGGCAACTGTACCATGTCAGATGTACAGTTGAAGTCAGAAGTTTACATACACTTAGGTTGGAGTCATTAAAACTAGTTTTTCAACCACTCCACAAATTTCTTGTTAATAAAGTATAGTTTTGGCAAGTCGGTTAGGACATTACTTTGAGCATGACACAAGTCATTTTTCCATCAATTGTTTACCGATTATTTAACTTAAAATTCACTGCATCACATTTCCAGTGGGTCATAAGTTTGTGCATTTAAACACCTTGGAAAATTCCAGAAAATTATGTCATGGCTTTAGAAGCTTCTGATAGGCTAATTGACATAATTTCAGTCAATTGGAGGTGTACCTGTGGATATATTTCAAGGCCTACCTTCAAACTCAGTGCCTCTTTGCTTGATATCATGGGAAAATCATAAGACCTCAAAAAAATTGTGGACCTCCACAAGTCTGGTTCATCCTTGAGAGCAATTTCCAAACGCCTGAAGCTACCACGTTCATCTGTACAAAAAATTGTACGCAAATATAAACCCCATGGGACCACGCAGCCGTCATACCGCTCAGGAAGGAGACGCGTTCTATGTCCTCGAGATGAACGTACTTTGGTGCGAAAAGTGCAAATCAATCCCAGAACAACAGCAAAGGACCTTGTGAAGATGCTGGAGGAAACAGGTACAAAAGTATCTATATCTACAGTAAAACGAGTCCTATATCGACATAACCTGAAAGGCCGCTCAGCAAGGAAGAAGCCACTGCTCCAAAACCGCCATAAAAAAGCCAGACTACGGATTGCAACTGCACATGGGGACACAGACTGTACTTTTTGGAGACATGTCCTCTCGTCTGATGAAACAAAAATGGAACTGTTTGGCCATAATGACCATCGTTATGTTTGGAGGAGAAAGGGGGAAGCTTGCAAGCTGACGAACACCATCCCAACCGTGAAGCACGGGGGTGGCAGCATCATGTTGTGGGGGTGCTTTGCTGCAGGAGGGACTGGTGCACTTCACAAAATAGATGGCATATAGATGAGGAAGGAAAATGATGTGGATATAATGAAGCAACATCACAAGACATCAGTCAGGAAGTTAAAGCTTGGTCGCAAATGCGTCTTCCAAATGGACAATGACCCCAAGCATACTTCCAAAGGAGTGGCAAAATGGCTTAAGGACAACAAAGTCAAGGTATTGGAGTGGACATCACAAAGCCCTGACCTCAATGCCATAGAACATTTGTGAGCAGAACTGAAAAAGCTTGTGCGAGCAAGGAGGCCTACAAACCTGACTCAGTTACACCAGCTCTGTCAGGAGGAATGGGCCAAAATTCACCCAACTTATTGTGGAAGCTTGTGGAAGGCTACCCGAAACGTTTGATCCAAATTAAACTATTTAAAGGCAATGCTACCAAATACTAATTGAGTGTATGTAAACTTCTGACCCACTGGGAATGTGATGAAAGAAATAAAAGCTGAAATAAATCATTCTCTTTACTATTATTCTGACATTTCACATTCTTAAAATAAAGTGGTGATCCTAACTGATCTATGAAAGGGAATTTTTACTAGGATTAAATGTCAGGAGTTTAAATATATTTGGTTAAGATGCATGTATTCTTCCGACTTCAACTGTAGAGTTTAAATGTATTAAATTTTGAGTTTGCATCCCAATCTATTACTTTACATACATCACAGAAAACTGAAATAAACTCAGCAAAAAAGAAACTTCCCTTTTTCAGAACCCTGTCTTTCAAAGATTATTCGTAAAAATCCAAATAACTTCACAGATCTTCATTGTAAAGGGTTTAAACACTGTTACCCATGCTTGTTCGATGAACCATAAACAATTCATGAACATGAACACCTGTGGAACGGTCGTTAACACAGTAACAGCTTACAGACGGTAGGCAATTAAGTTATGACCTGAAAAACACCAAAAGAAAGATGACCAGGTTCCCTGCTGTTCTGCGTGAACGTGCCCTAGGCATGCTGCAAGGAGGCATGAATACTGCAGATCTGGCCAGGGCAATAAATTGCAATGTCCGTACTGTGAGACGCCTAAGACAGCGCTACAGGGAGACAGGACGAACAGCTGATCTTCCTTGCAGTGGCAGACCACGTGTAACAACACCTGCACAGGATCGGTACATCTGAACATCACACCTGCGGGACAGGTACAGGATGGCAACAACAACTGCCCGAGTTACACAGGGAAGGCACAATCCCTCCATCAGTGCCCAGACTGTCCGCAATAGGCTGAGAGAGGCTGGACTGAGGGCTTGTAGGCCTGTTGTAAGGCACGTCCTCACCAGACATCACCGGCAACAACGTCACCTATGGGCACAAACCCACCGTCGCTGGACCAGACAGGACTGGCATGAAGTGCTCTTCACTGACGAGTCGCGGTTTTATCTCACCAGGGGTGATGGTCGGATTCGCGTTTATCGTCAAAGGAATGAGCGTTACACCGAGGCCTGTACTCTGGAGCGTGATCGATTTGGAGGTGGAGGGTCTGTCATGGTCTGGGGAGGTGTGTCACAGCATCATCGGACTGAGCTTGTTGTCATTGCAGGAAATTTCAACGCTGTGCGTTACAGGTAAGACATCCTCCTCTCTCATGTGGTAGCCTTCCTGCAGGCTCATCCTGACATGACCCTCCAGCATGACAATGCCACCAGCCATACTGCTTGTTCTGTGTGTGATTTCCTGCAAGACAGGAATGTCAGTGTTCTGCCATGGCCAGCGAAGAGCCCTGATCTCAATCCCATTGAGCATGTCTGGGACCTGTTGGATCGGAGGGTGAGGGCTAGGGCCACTCCCCCCAGAAATGTCTGGGAACTTGCAGGTGCCTTGGTGGAAGAGTGGGGTCACATCTCACAGCAAGAACTGGCAAATCTGGTACAGTCCATGAGTCCCCCCCCCCCCCCCTTTGTCCAGGGACACATTATTCCATTTCTGTATGTCTGTGGAACTTGTTCAGTTTATGTCTCAGTTGTTGAGTCTTGTTATGTTCATACAAATATTTACACATGTTAAGTTTGCTGAAAATAAACACAGTTGACAGTGAGAGGACATTTTTTTTTTGTTGCTGAGTTTATAACAAAACCTTTTGACATAGAAACACTGGATTTTTGTCATAAACATTTTTATCTTAATGAATGATGAAATTTTGAAAAATATTAATACCATTCCACCCATGAGGTCAAAGAGGGCGCTTTTGGTCATTAACTGTTGGAAAAGGCTACAGTACTATAAGTGGCTTCAGTGTAGATAAGACTAATAGTCTAATTAGTGAATAAGATCCAGTATAATGTGAATGTATGTCAGGGCTGAGATGTGAAATGGTATTTTAGTAGAGATGAGCTAAGATGTTTGGAGATTGGGAGTGGAGAATGAAGTGTTGATGTTGTGGTGAGGCTGATGAGTGCGAGGCCGTGCATTCCGATCTGTCTCTGGTACACTCTTCGCTCGGGGGCCCTCCCGTTCACTCAGAGCGCCCACAGAGCTCTGGGCACAGAGCAACAAAACAAGCCCATCGCCATCCATCCCTCCATATATCCATCCATTCCAGCACTGCTGCCAGGGCCCTGGAGAGCTAACGAGGGCCACACACAGCGGCTCAGGCTCCTATGAAAAGTGGAACAACTAACTCTGACTGACTGTCTCTTTTCTTCCTCTCACCCTCTCTCTCGCTCCTGGTTTTGAGTTCTCATTTATTATCTCACTGCCTCCCTGCCTCCCTGCCAGCATGTTAGTGTTTTGGGGTCAGGTTTTCTTTTAATGGTTGGATCCACTTAAACAACAACATTTGACAACAGTAGTATCTTCAGTGGTAGTGACGTCCTGAAGTCTGAGCCATAGGCCCACTACTTATTCCTCATCTCCTCTATATCTATCACTCTCTCTCTCTCTCTCTCTCACTCTCTTTTGCTCTCTGTTGTCACGTTTTGACTCAAGGCTACTCATTTGGAGTAATCAAAATAGTTAAACATGTTGTATCATGACAATACCCCTGCCTTGCTTTTCTAGTTCAGTTATTGACTGAACCGATATGTCATTCTCTCCCCCGGCCTTCTCATTTCTCTGTTTTGTTTCAGCACATACAAGCTATGGTTATGAGCTAAATAATGGTGGAGATTAAATATCTTGCTAATATCTTTTTTTGATTCAGTGTATTTAAAATCCTGGATTCATTCAGATCTATGTCCTCTGCCAAAAGCCTTTCATCGAGTATAGAGAAACTCAACACCAGTAAAGCATCTCCAGTACCTCAGGAAAACTTTTAACAGTGTTTGACTATGGACAGCCTGCAGGTGTCCATTGACACACAGATAGTTAATAAATGTTTTGGTTTACTTTTTGCACAGAGACTATGGGATTGCTTCCCCTCAGTTTTAAGCTCCATGAAAATGCCCACTAAGCATTTCTTTCTCTCCCACTCACTCTGTGTTCTTCTCGTCTAGTTCTTCTTCCTTACTCCCCATTCTCTCAGGTCACCCAGTTAATGTCCTATTTACAGCGGGCATCTGTCAGCTTCCCTTTATGGGTTATGCCCCTCTCTCAAACTGAGACGCACCGCGCTGCTCCGCTACCCATCAGCCCATACAAATGCTGACCCGACAACCCTGCTGAGGACACACTCTGACCTGGCCACAGCTGGATCCGCCAGAAGTTGCCTTCTTCATCAGAAAGAACTCCTCTGCACGTAAGTCCTTCAGGTCATACAGAACTGCAGTCAACGAGTTCATTAAGAATTCTCACAGATTGTAGGCGTGGTTAAACCCTGTAGCTCTCCACAGAGAAAGCAGGAATGGTATTGGTACCACTATGGAGTGACTGTGTCGGATGCATATGTTTTTTAAAGTTGAGAGAGAGGTTGTTGAATTTGTTTAATCATTTTCAGCTGTGGTGTTTCTTGTGTCTGAAAGCACAATGTTGTTGATACAGAGGTCAGCAGCTGCCCTTGGGTTCCCGTGTCGCCGTCATGCAGGGAGAGAAAGACATGTCAGGAACCAGTTCTGCAACACAGTGTTGATACTCTTCACATTCAATGCAGGGGGAAACGTTTGAGCGACATTGAGGGAACTCTCATCATCAATCTGCCCAAAAACAGAACAAAGGGAAGATTATTACAGATGCTCCCATTCGCTAAGTTGAGAACATGAATTGATGTCGGATCCACGATGTACTGTGTGCATCAATATATTCTGTAACCTGTGTGTCTCTCACAACCCATTAAACAAGGGTGAATATAATCACTTCATAAAGTATGTCACTTCTCCCTCCATTCAAATTAAAGTAAGAGAGATGTAATGGAAAGCATGAACTTTAGTAACACTATAGCAACCATAAAGAGTGTTATGTGATTCTGGACTACTTGTATCAAGCTCAGATACAATAGTCTTGAGATCACTCCATTACAACTGCTCTCAGCTAGCGCCACCCAGTGGCAGCCAAGCATACTCATCGTATTATCTAAATGGCGTGTCATAGTGGAATTTTAAACAGACATATTTCAACTAGCTGGTTCTCTCCCTTATCGACTTAGGCAGTGACATAGTTCCTCTATCCAAAAAGAGTCCATCATTGAAACCAGACCCTAGTCACTGTGTTGCATAGTCACCGTGTTGGATAGTCACCGTGTTGCATAGTCACTGTGTTGCATAGTCACCGTGTTGCCTAGGTTCGGGATAAAACCCCTCCATTCTTAAAGTCCCCCTCCCCTCACCACTTCAAGTGAACCTAGGGGTGACTATGCAACACCGTGACTATGCAACACCGTGACTATGCAACACAGTGACTAGGGTCTGGTTTCAATGATGGACTCTTTTTGGATAGGAACTATGTCACTGCCTAAGTCGATAAGGGGCAGAAATGTCCCGGGGACTCTCCCAACAAATCAAGAGGCAGAATGTCACGATTCAAAACCAAAGTTTCTAAGCAAAAAAACCTTTGCAGTGGTTTTAGTTAATTAAGAAAGTAGATGCGAAATGAATGCACTCATTAAAAATAACCTCCATGATCTCCATCTTGCTAGCTACTATTTTTTATTTTATTGACGGGAAAGAGTCCATTGAAACCAGACCCAAGTCACTGTGTTGCCTAGGGTCGGGTTTTCAAGACTAGGGTTTTAGCCATGTCAACAAGGGGGAAATTCCACACACTAATTTGTTCACAAACAAACACAGGCTGGTGTGTCAATCCCATCACCATTAAGCATATGAATACCTTCTGAATGTTAGTTCTGCCAGATAGAGAGAGCGAGAGAGAGGGTCTGTGTTAGTTTTGTAATGTGTCTTGTGCAGGGGTTCCCCAACTTTTTCACCCAGGCCCCCTCTGGTGTTGGGGAACGTTACTACAAAATCGATGGGCTAAAAAACCTAGCTAAAAAACGTTAGCTGACATTGGCTAGTTGATCTGGACATTTCTGACAAGTTATAAATACAGTGCCTTCGGAATGTATTCAGACCCCTTGACTTTTTCCACATTTTGTTACGTTACAGTCTTATTCTAAAATCGATTACATACATTTTTCCCCTCAGCAATCTACACACAATACCCCATAATGACAAAGTGTAAACAGGTTTTAGCAAATTTTTGCAAATACCATATTTATTTAAGTATTCAGACCCTTTGCTATGAGACCTGAAATTAAGCTTAGGTACATCCTGTTTCCATTCATCATCCTTGAGATGTTTCTACAACTTGATTGGAGTGCACCTGTGGTATATTAAATTGATTGGACATGATTTGGAAAGGCACACACCTGTCTATATAAGGTCCCACAGTTGACAGTGCATGTCAGAGCAAAAACCAAGCCAAGAGGTCGAAGGAATTCTCCATAGAGCTCCGAGACAGGATTGTGTCGAGGCACAGATCTGGGGAAGGGTACCAAAACATTTCTGCAGCTTTGAAGATCCCCAAGAACACAGTGGCATCCCTCATTCTTAAATGGAAGACATTTGGAACCACTAAGACTCTTCCTAGAGCTGGCCAACCCCGGCCAAACTGAGCAATCGGGGGGAGAAGGGCCTTGGTCAGGGAGGTGACCAAGAAGCCGAAGGTCACTCTAACAGAGCTCTAGAGTTCCTCTGTAGAGATGGGAAAATCTTCCAGAAGGACAACCATCTCTGCAGCACTCAACCAATCAGGTCTTTATAGTAAAGTGGCCAGATGGAAACCCTCCTCAGTAAAAGGCACATGACAGCCCGCTTGGAGATTGCCAAAAGGCACCTAAAGGACTCTCAGACCATGAGAAACAAGATTCTCTGGTCTGATGAAACCAAGATGGAATTCTTTGGCCTGAATGCCAAGCGTCACGTCTGAAGGAAATCTGATGAGGGGGAAAAATTATATAATCAATTTTAGAATATGGCTGTAACGTAACAAAATGTGGAAAAAGTCAAGGGGTCTGAATACTTTCTCGAATGCACTGTAGCTCTCTAAGGTGCAGTGACTGACAAGAGGAAAACTAATGATGCACTACCCAATTTCGAGAATTGCACCTTGTGCATTCTACTATTCTACTTTCAAGAGTAAGTTGAAAGCCGGACTGAGTTCCTTCAAAAAAAAAATTATGGAACCACTGCCTTACAGAACCTATTGCCTTTCAGCTCTTTGACATGAGCAGAGGCATCGACAGATCTTTCCATGTGAAGTATGAGCCATGAGCCTTCCATTTTGGCGATATGGTATATAACCTCTCTGGACTCAGCATGTCGTACAGAGTAAAGCTCTGTGTTATTGCGATAGCGGCCAAAGCAGATAGCTGTAGATCGATTTGCCCACTGCTGTTGGGTCGTTCCACGAAATGAGTACCCTTTGCGTACCTTTTATATTTTAAGTAGAAATTGTGCTCAAATATTGCATTTTAAAAGTCTGTTAATATAGACCACATGGAAACTTCAATAAATCTGATAGATTATTTTTATTTGAATTAAGACTTGCTAAAGTTCCAAAAGTGAGTATTTGAACATGTCCCTCTGTGTATCCTCTGACTTTTCGTAAGATTTTAACCCACATAACCCCAAGATTTCTCAAAGCTTTCACCATCATTGTAAAGTCGGAGTAATTTTGTTGCTTTGACAAAGTCATTTCTGAAGATTATTATTTATTATATATATTTTTTTTAATAATTTCCCTCATTTCAAGGTCAACCCTCTTGTTTTAATATGGTGAAACTATTCAAGGTCAACCCTCTTGTTTTAAATATGGTGAAACTATTCAAGGTCAACCCTCTTGTTTTAATATGGTGAAACTATTCAAGGTCAACCCTCTTGTTTTAATATGGTGAAACTATTCAAGGTCAACCCTCTTGTTTTAATATGGTGAAACTATTCAAGGTCAACCCTCTTGTTTTAATATGGTGAAACTATTCAAGGTCAACCCTCTTGTTTTAATATGGTGAAACTATTCAAAGTCAACCCTCTTGTTTTAATATGGTGAAACTATTCAAGGTCAACCCTCTTGTTTTAATATGGTGAAACTATTCAAGGTCAACCCTCTTGTTTAAATATGGTGAAACTATTCAAGGTCAACCCTCTTGTTTTAATATTGTGAAACTATTCAAAGTCAACCCTCTTGTTTTAATATGGTGAAACTATTCAAGGTCAACCCTCTTGTTTTAATATGGTGAAACTATTCAAGGTCAACCCTCTTGTTTTAATATGGTGAAACTATTGCTTTTTAAATCATTGTTTCTAAAGAAACATTGAACATCTAATAGTCAAGTAATACTGTAAAAGCAGGTGAGCTGGTTCTACTTTTTGGGGGATTTTTTGTGTGTTTTGTGGTGGAAAATGAGCATAACACGACAAACCTGTTGTTCTGTTTTCACAATGTTTTCACAATTATTATTTTTGTCAATTGCCCCTCCATGTTACACACAACAAGCTTCCATTCCCCCTGTCACAAGAGGATTTATGGCTGATTTAAGATGACATTTCCTGAATCCAGCTCATTTTTATACAATGCTTTCCAATCGTGTAATCAGAGCAGGATGTTGTCCAAGAAAAAAAGAGTAACAGCACAAATCTCAAAGTGCTAGTACATTTGTAGTGTGTGTGCTTTATCGCCTGTGTGCATACATTCGTGCATGGGTATATGTGCGCACTGTGCAGCAAGCCATTACAGTCATTGTACAGTATTTATACAGGCAGGTAGCTGCAAGAGGGTAGAACGTTTATGATCTGATGAACACAACTATTAAAGGCATCAGCGAGGTTGCACAGAGCTCCCATTACAGAGCATTCATTCACTCTCATACACACACACACACACACACACACACATTCTCCGGATGGGACAACCCAAGGGCATTTCAGGAAATGGCTCAGTGATGGACCCACCAGAAGGAGGAGAGGACAAAGATGCCTATATTTATGTATGTATGCAGGTGCATGGGACTTTAGAGTATCTGTCATGACTCAGACTCTGAGGTCAGGCAGGTCTGTTTCTCATGGGATCTCCCATATGGTGACCCTGACAGCTGGGCGCTTCCTGAGGTGGAAAGTTAGAGAGAGGAAGTGGAGAGTCAAGGTTCTTCCTATTTAAACAATTAGTGTTTGTTTTGTCATGATAAAATCAACATTTCTTTGAGACTAAATTTAACTCTCACACAGTGAGAGAAAGCGTAAATTGAATGTTGGATTTGAGAGGACACAAATGGGTAATAATAATAATAATACTGTATTTGTATTTTATATAGTGCGTTTCATTACATAAGGTATCTCAGTGTTGCTGAGGGGGGAGGGGGACTGGTGAAGTGGGGATAAGAGAGAAGGGTAACCAAACGGAAATCCCTGGATGTTGGATATAGGACGGAGTGACAAAATTGTCAGTCATGCAAACTGACACCTAAGATAGATGAAGAGATGTTTAAACAAGCTTGATTGGACAGTATAAACATTACATCAAACTAAATGTGATTGCTACATGGTGGAGCACGTGCGTGATGGGGTGCTTGGATTTGGTCAATTAAAATGTTTATAAATTCAAAGTATTACAGGAGAGAGTGCCATGTACTATACTGTAGTATTGTGCAACAGTGTAATTTTATCCGTTTTTTAATCCTTCAATGTGAAATGCATAGCTGCAGGAACAAGCAGTATTTTAGGAGTAGTGTGTGTGTGTGTGTGTGTGTGTGTGTGTGTGTGTGTGTGTGTGTGTGTGTGTGTGTGTGTGTGTGTGTGTGTGTGTGTGTGTGTGTGTGTGTGTGTGTTACTTTTAATTAAAATCCTAACCTTGGGTTTGAGTTAATTAATCCTAAATGTATTAGGGCAATCTGCAAACTCAAATTACTTGACCTGAGGTTTTAATTATGAATCCTTATTTTGTATTAACTATTACCACAGTGTCACACCCGCTCCCGCTCCCCCTCTCTGGTGCTCGAGGGGGCCAGGCTGCCCATCATTACGCACACCTGTCACCATCGTTACGCACATCAGCGCTTCATTGAACTCACCTGTACTCTAACACTTATTGATTGCCTCCTCTATATCTGTCTATTCCTCAGTTTGAACCCCGTGTCAGCATTAATGTCGTTATGTTTCCCTTGTCCAGACGCTGTCTGTGTTTTGTTTCATGTCTGTCATTTATTAAATATTCACTCCCTGTACTTGCTTCTCGTCTCCCAGCGTCTGTCCTCACACACAGAATATTAACTAGCAACACCTATATGTACTTATGCAAATGTGGCAGTCCAAGTCAGGTTCCTATTACGGTGGCTCCTCCTAGAATAGATTCATGACCAGAACTCCAACTCCAACCACTGTAGGTGGTGTTTACCTAGAGTTGCCTCTTCGTCACCACCTTCCATCCCTTTAGATACTCGTCCAAGACCCCTTTGAGTCACATTAAAGGAAATAAATAAAAAAGGTCTGTCATATAACGGTTTGTCACTCGGGAGGGTGAGTGTGACTCAGAGTCTCTCTCACGGAGGTAGTGCCATGTTAACAACCCCCCCCCCCCCCCACCATTTCCGACACCAGTCTAAGAAGTTGGTGTAGAGAGCAGAGATGGGGGTATTGAGGTGAAGATAAATAGCCATAGCACCTCAAGGTAGCCTTCCCCAGAACAGCACCAAGCCTCATACCTACTTTTGTGTTCCCAAAATGCAAACATGGTGATGTTTGTCTTGTCAGGTCTGTCACCAAAGCACAGCCTAAGTGCTCTCTCTTCACATGCGCTTGAATTATCCATGGGCGCGTTGTGTGTCTTCAGCTCTTACAAGGATGGAGCAATGAGGTAATAAAACACGGACTATTAGATCATGACTTGTAGTTTCCCCAACAACATTTTCTACATAATATCACCCATATTCTGCATGAAAATAATAATAAACCATTAATGCTTTGTCATTCCACTGAACTGTGGATTTCTAGGTTCAGATAAGAAGCAGATTTAAACGCAATCTTGTTGACAGCTGTACTTTCATATAAAGTTTTACTAACACTTAGAGACAGGAACATGACAACAGAACAACTATTATGTTATGACACAAACATAACAAGAATGCAAAAAGTATGACTGAAGACTTTGTCCTCTAACACACTGTGACAGTAGACTGGGCAAATGATGCTTCAGTCAATGTCACTGCAAGTACGCTGAAGTTTGTTTGGACAATTTATCCTTCACATGATTACTAGTGATGGGGTTGGTCCTGCTGACAACAGCCGTGTGAACGGCAACATCTAATCAGCATCATAACAGGAAGAGGTCAGTCTAAAATTGTGCTTTAGATAGAATATGGAGACCCTTTATCTAATGAACTGTAGTTCCTTTAATGAATCAAAAACATGTTTCAAATCCAGCTTGAGGGACCAATACTTTGCATGCCTAACACTGGAAGAGCAACACAGACACTTTCGCAGAACTGCGCACATAGTAACATTTGTAGTGAATGGCTTTATTTATAGATACAATTTCAAAGCAACAAGCAAACAATGTGCAAAAACAATATCATCCATACATATATAACCATACATAACTAATATAGTATTCATAAATATCTACTGAAATATATCATTACATTTAGCAGCCAGCAACTGATCCTGAAATAAATAAAACTACAAATAAGGATGAGGTGTACAATACATTTCATTGGTCAGGTTTATTGTTAAAGGTGGTTACGTGAGCAACATACCAAGGTGAAGGGCCTTGTCTCTTTCACTAAAACATATAAGTACCTATTGGTGGAGTCATTCTTTTTATGAAGAGATAGTGTCACCATGGCATTTGAGACATGCTATGCTGTAATTACCTGTCTGATGCGATACCAGACATGCTGTCTTTTACAGAAGATATAGTTTACTGTACTGTTCTACTGAATGATGCAATAGTTAACCAGTACTAGGAATTGCAGTGAATACGTGCATTTAATAAGAGGACTTTACGTTTCATGCCTAGTCTAATAAGTATAGATATGTGAAGAGTTATTGCTCCCACTGGCCCAATGAAAATTATACAAGAATATGTATGATTTGATCCCACACTTGACCCCAAAATTGTACAAACCTTTTCATAATAAATTACATTTCTGAGATTACTTCAAACACATACAAGATACGCATGGTCTGTTTCTTCATCCAGAGAACTAATGCAGATTTTGTGCACTTCAGCATTCATCCTTCATATCACACTATCAGCATCATTAACACTAAGGTGAGAGAGGTGAAGGCATAGAGGTGTATATAGCACACACCATCTGGTGGAAGGTGGAGTAGATCATTGGAAGTCATGCTGAAACCCTGACTTGAGATACACGCCAACCTTCTTATAAATCATATTGATGCTATTGGAAGATTTGTGAGAAAGTTAATGTTGTGCAACTTTCCCTCAGATCAGGATCATACCATTAGAGGCAATAAGGAAGGTCCGTAAACAAAAACTGGATCGACATTTTTTTAAACATACAAAAGGCGAGAGCATTGCTGGTGGGGCGTTACAAAACAATCATACTAAAACCAAGCATACACAGTACACAAGCAGTGTGACTGACTAGACTCACTGAGATTCACCCTCCACGGTTTCGTCAATAACCCACCTCCATTTTGAAAATGTAAATTAGAACATATCTAAATACTACTGTGTGCAGTTCAGGCAGTTTAGCTGTGGCGACCGTTGATGATGTTCCCCCCAGGAGGAGCGATGTGGATGGAGTCCAGTATAGGCCGGAGTATCTGACCAAAGGGTCTAAATGGTTAGACAGAGGAACAGGGCAGAGGGTCAGAGAGGTACACAAGTCCGTAATGCATTACTAGTATCTGTCGCTCAGCTACTAAGTATGTAGACTCACGTGGAGAGCACTTCGGAGGGCAGGTCTGTGATGTAAGAAGGGATCTTCCGGCCTGTTAAGAACTGGGCCACCTCATTAGTGAAGGTGTTACAGTTGTGCTCAAACAACCTATACTTGTCGCCTCTATGGAAGAATAAGAACAGAAAGCAATCTCAGATCTAAATCAGCTATCACTGCTATGTTGTGTTCATGGCTGATGTGTCCACCAAGGTGGTGGTGTATGAGGTGAGTTACCCAAAAACAACACTTTTTTTGTGACACATACACACACACCTGTAGGTGTTCTCTCCTAGCGAGGACAGGTAGTCCATGAAGATCTCCTCTGTCACCTCTGTGCTTCCCAATTCCACCACAGTGTCTGGGGAACCAAGCATTGTTCCCCCCTAAAACACATCAAGTCCATATTATCCTACAAAACACCAACCCCCAAAACTTCTCTGTATATCTGATGCGTTAAACTTCCCTCCTCTTTGAAGGTCATACTGTCAGCTAGTGCAAACCTATGATAAAGAGTAGAGGGCACACTGAAATAGGTCTTAGCAAATATTACAAGGATATTAGCCAATACATAATTTTAGGCTTACCGGTGAGCAGCTGGAAATACCCACTCCTCCAAAGTAGAACTCGTCTCCATAAACCACAATGGCTGAGTGCCTGTGAGAATTGAAACACAAGACTGAGTGTACAGTAATGGATAGTTACAATATGGACATGAAAATAATCCTTCGAAGAATTGCAGTGACACTAAAGACAAAGTTGTGTGGATAAATTGTATTGTCACAAAATTATAGGTGGGAGAATTCTTACCAGATGCCATCAAGTTGTTTTCCTGTAACACATTAAAAAAAAAATATATATATATGTATGTGACCGAGGCTTGACGCTGCTGATGAGCATGCATGTCAATCACGCTCGCACAAACCGGTTTCACTCTTGTCTTGTGTGTAGCTAGGGTTTTAGCTAACGTAAACGTTGCAATATTGTTGAGCTGAAATTCTGAAGAATAAGCCTTTAATTAGCTAGGCTATACTGTATAAACAAAGCTCAAACTTAGTTCAATTGGCAGGTTGTAGCGAACTAGCTAGCAAGTTAATAACAAACAAAAAATGATGCATTGCAAGAGTAATGTTGGCCTACCCAGCTAGTTAGCTAGCCATCAACTGGATCAAAGGCTTGCCGACGTGCTCAATCAATCTCAACCGGCAGCTAGCTACTATAGCTACACAGCTTCACTATCTGGGGAAATTGTCGAGACTGAGCTTCACTTACCTAACATGATTGGGCTGAGATTGCGAGCCATTCCTCTTGACAGGTCGTATATATACAGTTGTACACTGTATGTTGTTGTGTCATTTTTATCCATTACGTTAAACCCCCAAATATGTGTTTGTGTTTATGTTAGCTAGCTAAGCTAAGCTAACAGTAACGTTAGCTATCTTGCGGTTAACTTGCCTTTCTACTGACTGCTGATTCGCTGGTTTTGCAAGGTTGCCGTCTACTGAAAAATGTCACGATATTATATTATCAGCTAAATTACCTGAACGTTGTACCTATGGCGTTAGATATTTAGATGTCTGATTACAATCTACAAGTACCCTGGCTGCCAGAGACAGTTGTCCCCCATAAAATTGCAGATTGGCATCTCATGGGCATGGTAGTGCATCAGCGCCTCCATGCGTCCACATAGCACTGTAGAGGTTCTGTGGTAGAATGTCTCTGTTATTAAAAGAAAAGCATTTGCATGATATTCTCTATCAAATCCCCAACTACAGCTCCTCGCATCTGAACATCAATAGTCTTTTTAGCCTATTAAATGGGAATCACCCAGTGTGGACTGGGGAGTGACCATTGCGCGAGACAGTCGCTCTCCACTGTCAAGGTGCTGAATTTCGGATTTCCTATTCCCGCCGCTGTCCATGGTGCTGAATCTCATTTTGCTGCTTTTAACCTGTTTGTTTACTTGAACAACATCGTACCTTTCTACACTCATGACAAAGTTCACGAAGTCTTAGCCCTATCTTCAAACACCATCAACATGTAAGACTTACCCCAACCAAAATCAAGGCAGCCTTTAGTAATGGGCTAGCTATTATGAGGTGAAAGTGTATCAGCATCTTCATTCGTCTGCATAGTGCAAAGGTTAGTTGGGGATGGTGTGATTGTCCTCCACCAAGTCTAAAGCAAGTAAATACAATACACCCATATTTCTGTGTGTATTATTGTTGCACTTGAGTCTTCAAGCTTCAGATCCAAGGGCAT
The DNA here is from genome assembly GCF_029448725.1 of Salvelinus fontinalis. Taxonomy (NCBI): domain Eukaryota; kingdom Metazoa; phylum Chordata; class Actinopteri; order Salmoniformes; family Salmonidae; genus Salvelinus; species Salvelinus fontinalis. Next base: position 77,822,990 of record NC_074666.1, on the reverse strand, counting down.
AGTGATTGCAGTCTTGTGGCCATCAATCATGGAATTGGACAGCAAAACCAACATTGATTGCATTTCAAGACTTCACAAGGTTTGACAGGTGAGATAAGGGTTCTAACAAGTGTCTCATAAAACTATTTTTACATTTGTATACTTTTGGTTGGCATAACAAAACCCTCTACATATTCGGTATGGATCCATCAGGAGCTTGTAGTTCACTCCCACATTGTTCACCCACAGGTTTACTCACTAACTAAGTGTCTGAAGGTTATTGTCACATATCATAAGTATTCACCCCCTTGGATTTCTTCAGATTTTATTGTGTTACAAATTGGAATAAAAATGGATTTAATTGTAATTTGTTTGTCAACGATCTACACAAAGTACTCTGTAATGTCAAAGTGGAAGAAAAATCAATTTTTAAATGTTTTATTAATGACAAATAAAACACTAATTTACTGTATCTCAATTAAGTATTCACCCCCTGAGTCCATACATGATAGAAAAACTTCTGGCAGTGATCACAGCTGTGAGGCTTATTAGGTAAGTCTCTAAGAGCTTTGCACACCTGAATTGTGCAACATGTGCCCATTATTTTCTAAATTGTTCAAGCTGTGCCATAGATTTTCAAGTGTTGCCATAGATTTTCAAACAGATTTAAGTCAAAACTGTAACTTGGCCACTGTCTTCTTGGTAAACAACTCTAGTGTAGATTTGGCCTTGTGTTTTAGGTTATTGTCCTGTGAAAGGTACATTACTCTCCCAGTGTCTAGTGTAAAGCAGACTGGAGCTACTCCCCAGTCTTTGCCTATGTCAAGCATACCCATACCATGATGCAGCCACCATCATGCTTGGAAATAAGGAGGCAGTTACTCAGTGATGTGTTGGATTTGCCACAAACATAAGACTTTGCATTTAGGCCAAAATTGTATTCCTTTGTCGTACTTTAGCAATGCTTACAGGATGGATGTTTTGGAACATTTGTATTCTGTAAATTTGTATTCTTCTTTTCACTCTGTCATTTAGGTCATTTTTGTGGAGACACTACAAAGTTGTTTATCCATTTTCAGTTTTCTCCCATCACAGCCGTTGAACTCTGTAGCTGTCTTAAAATTACCAATGGCCTAATGGTGATGTCCCTGATCAGTATCCTTACTGTCCTGCAGCTCAGTTCAGAAGGACGAATGTATCTGGGTGGTTTAATATATAATCCACAGCATGCTTAAAGAGATATTCAATGTCTGATTTGTTGTTGTTACCCATCTACCAATCACTGCCCTTCGTTATGAGGCTTTTGAAAAGCTCCCTGGTCTTTGTAGTTGAATCTGTGCTTGAAATTCAATACTTAACCTTACAGATGTTGTATGGGGGACAGAGAAAGGGTTAGTCATTAAAAAATCACGTCAACCCCTATTATTTCATGAGTCCATGTACATTTTACTCCTGAACTAATTTAGGCTTGCCTAAACAAAGGTGCGGAATACTTATGCAACGACTATATTTTAGTTATTTAATTGTTTTACATTTAAATTTTCTTTTCACTTTGAAATGATCAAGTATTTTGTATAGATCAATGACAAAAATAACATCACACAATGAAATATATTTCAATCAAAATTTGTAACGCAACAAACTGAAAAAAACAAGGAGGGTGAATCAATAAATCAATCAAATTTATTTATAAAGTTTTTTTTACATCAGCCGATGTCACAAAGTGCTATACAGAAACCCAGCCTAAAACCCCAAACAGCAAGCAATGCAGACGTAGAAGCACGGTGGCTAGGAAAAACTCCCTAGAAAGGGAGGAAACTAGGAAGAAACCTAGAGAGGAACCAGGCTCTGAGGGGTGGCCAGTCCTCTTCTGGCTGTGCCAGGTGGAGATTATAACAGTACATGGCCAAGATGTTCAAACGTTCATAGATGACCAGCAGGGTCAAATAATAATAATCACAGTGGTTGTAGAGGGTGCAACAGGTCAGCACCTCAGGAGTAAATGTCAGTTGGCTTTTCATAGCCGATCATTCAGAGTTAGAGACAGCAGGTGCGTTAGAGAGAGAGAGTCAAAAACAGCAGGTCCGGGACAAGGTAGCACGTCCGGTGAACAGGTCAGGGTTCCATAGCCGCAGGCAGAACAGTTCAAACTGGAGCGGCAGCACGACCAGGTAGATTAGGGACAGTCTCTTAAGTGAATACTTATGATACCCACTGTAAAGGGCTCTACACAGTCTACGCAAACGGATCCGACCAAGGTCCGTTTGTATCGCGTTCCAAAAATGCAGACACATAAATGTACATAGACTACGTAGAGAGTGACACAAAAGGACTCCGTCGGCTCTGTTCGCGTCGACTGTTTAGACCACTTAAAGATTTGCGATGTAAATTTACTCACTCTTGAAAAGAGACTGCTCACAGCCAGCCCATAAGTCAAATTGGAACCTGTGATTGAACAATGCTGTATATCAGTGTTATACTACATCACAAAATTAATATTTTGATTTACAAGATACTTATAGATTTTAATAGGAGTGCCAATACAGCACTGTGTTTGTGTGTGTGCATACATTCGCTTGTACTTGCATGAGTCATGCGTATGTGTGTCCTGCCTGTTTTCATTTACATGTTCAGTCCAGTAGAACAATCAACGCAACAATCAGGGTATCATGTATTATCAATTTTGGAACGATAAAAACAGTAATTTTGTTATGCTCTAGCAAAGTTCAAAGGTTAAAGTAGAGAGGTTGATTTACCAACACATCCTTTTGCTTTTTATTGGTCACCTTGGAAACAGTTACCATGACATCTGGAGATGGTCGATTATGCAAGAGACCCAGGTGCAGAGAGGAGGCTGTGGAAGGGGTATGTAGGCGTTTCAACAATGGGGCAAAGCCCGGGACAAAAGTGGAATACAGCTTGGGGCTTCCCCAATAGAGAATAAAATCAAACCTAACATCTAATTGTATTTGTCACATGCTTCATAAACAACAGGTTTAGACTATATACTGGTCCTTTTCCAACAATGCAGAGTTTAAAAAAATAAGTACCGCTACCGAGTTGATGTTCAGGGGAACAAGGTAATTGAGGTAGCTATGTACTGTAAATATAGGTAATGGTAAAGTGACTAGGCAACAGGATAGATAAGACAGTAGTGTGTGTGTGTGTGTGTGTGTGTGTGTGTGTGTGTGTGTGTGTGTGTGTGTGTGTGTGTGTGTGTGTGTGTGTGTGTGTGTGTGTGTGTGTGTGTGTGTGTGTGTGTGTGTGTGTGTGTGTGTGTGTGTGTGTGTGTGGAGTCAGTATGCATGTGGAAGCATGTGTGGGCATATGTAGTGTGTGTATGTTGGGGTGTCAGTGTAAGTATATGTGAATGTGTGGGTAGAGTCCAGTGTGTGTGCATAGTCAGTACAAGAGAGTCAGTGTAGAAAATGGTCAATGCAGTACTCTGGTTATCCATTTGATTAGCTATTTATCAGTCTTGTTTAGCATTCTGATGGCTTGGGGTAGAAGCTGTTTAGGATCCTGCTGGTTCCAGACTTGGTGCACTGGTACCGCTTGCCATGCGGTAGCAGAGACAACAGTCTATTGCTTGGGAGTTATTTACAATTTTTTGGGCCTTCCTCTGACACCGCCTGGTATAGAGGTCCTAGATTGCAGGGAGCTTGGCCCCAGTGATGTACTGGGCCATACTTACCACCTTCTGTAGCGCCTTGCAGTCGGCTGCCTTGCAGTTGCCGTAACAAGCGGTGATGCAGCCAGTCAAGATGCTTTCAAAGGTGCAGCTGTTGAGCTTTTTGAGGATTTCAGGGCCCATACCAAATCTTTTCAGCCTCCTGAAGGGGAAGAGGCGATGTCGTGACCACTTCTCAACTGTGTGGGTGTGTATGAACCATGTTAATTCCTTAGTGATGTGGACACAGAGGAACTTGAAGCTCTGGACCCGCTCCACTTCAGACCCATCAATGTGGATGGGGACGTGCTCGCCCTTCCGTTTCCTGTAGTCTACGATCAGCTCATTTGTCTTGCTGATAATGAGGTAGAGGTTGTTGTCCTGGCGCCACACTGCCAGGTCTCTGACCTCCTCCCTATAGGCTGCCTCATCGTTATCTTCTATCAGTCCTACCACCGTCCTGTTGTCAGCAAACTTGATGAGGGTGTTGGAGTTCTGTGGGGCCTCACAGTCGTGGGTGAACAGGGAGTACAGGAGGGGACTAGGTACGCACCCCTGAGGGGCCCCCATGTTGTTGGCTGACTATCTTGCACTGACCCTACGCACATTCACTGGACTTTATATACACGTCATATACACACTCACTTACACACACTACACTGTCACTCCCACACAAATCTCCCATATGCATAGCCGCAGGAAGATGTTTGGTGGTGGATGGTGCTGTGAATTGCCTGCGCTACAGATGGTTATATTGGTCCGGCTAATACAGGACTAGTAAAGGCCCAGTGCCCTACTTTTGTACAACAACAAAAAAGGGTGCAGGGGGACCCGGGTGCTGCAACACCCTCAGCACCCCTACTTCCCGTGGCTATGCTCACACATTCAAACACTACATACGCACGCACTCAAACAGAAATGACACACACGCACATGACGACACAACACAACACAAACAAACATACATACGTTCACACACACTTTTACACTCATCATTTGCTCCTGCTACTCTGTTCTTTATTTGCTACTCTGTTCTCGTATTATTATCTATTCGGTTGCCTAGTCACTTTACCCTGCCTTCATGTACATATCTACCGTAAGTACCTCGTATCTCTGCACAATGATCTGGTACTGGTACTCCCTGTATATAGCTCCATTCTTGTGTATTTTATTTTATTCGTCTTGTGTTGGTTAATATTATTTATTTAGTTTACTCTGCATCATTGGGAAATGTTTGTACGCAAGCATTTCACTGTAAAGTCTATAACAGTTGTATTCGGTGCACATTTGATTTGATGGTCAGCGTGGCGGATGTGTTGTTGCCTACCATCACCGCCTGGGGCCGGCCCGTCAGGAAGTCCAGGATCCAGTTGCAGAGGAAGGTGTTCAGTCCCAGGGTCCTGAGCTTAGTGATGAGCTTGGAGGGGACTATGGTGTTGAATGCTGAGCTGTAGGTGGGTGAGGGCAGTGTGGAGTGCAATAGAGATTGCGTCATCTGTGGATCTGTTGGGGCAGAATGCGAATTGGAGTTGGTCCAGGGTGTCTGGGATGATGGTGTTGATGTGAGCCATGACCAGCCTGTTAAAGCATTTCATGGCTATAGATGTGATTGCTACAAGGCGATAGTCACTTAGGCCGGTTACATTAACATTCTTAGGCACATGAATATGGTGGTCTGCTTGAAACAAGTTGGTATTAGAGACCGGGTCAGGGATAGGTTGAAAATGTCAGTGAAGACACTTGCCAGCTGGTCAGCGCATGCTCTGAGTGCGAGTCCTGGTATTTCGTCTGGCCCTGCAGCCTTTCGAATGTTAATCTGTTCATCTATTCTTACTCACATCGGCTACGGAGAGTGAGATTACACAGTCGTCCGGAACACATGGTTCAGTGTTGCTTGCCTCAAAGTGAGCTTGTCTGGTAGTCTTGGGTCACTGGGCAGCGTCACTACTCCTTGTCATATATTGTACTTGTATCAATGGGGCCTATGCTTACAGATCTATAACACTTTCAGGGCAGGGAGGGAGCTGTGAGGACATCTACTAGAGGTGAGTGAAGTCTCCCAGAGGCCCACATACAAATTACAGTGAAGAATTTCAATCAGCCAATCATCATAACTCTGGGATTTAAGCCATGTCAACCGAAGGTAAACACTGCATCCGTGCATGTGTGCTGGTGTGTGGGTGTGTGTATGCATTTGTTTACTGTTCATTGCATTTGCATAGGTCTATTTTAGCTGAACTGGGGCCTTGTGGATTGGCAGCTTGTGGATATTGGCTTCTATACCCAATAGTGCTACTGTGTATGTTATCTGTGTTATCAGTGGCGATTTTAGCATATACATCTTGGTGGGATAAACAAAAAAAAAAATGTTTTAGATGCATGCCAGCAAAGCCACTACACAACACTAAACAATACATTAATTGGACCATAACGGTGACAAACGGTGCCCACAAACTGTTAGCGCCTACATAAAGCTGTACCAACAGCAGTCCCAACACCTTACCACTGCTACACCTGGCTATCAGATGATCCTTGTCTGGCAGCAAAACAGGTCATTCAGCCTCATTTACTGCCTTTAAAGAAAACATATGCTACCGTTCAAAAGTTTGGGGACACTTAGCAATGTCCTTGTTTTTGAAAGAAAAGCACCTTTTTTGTCCATTAAAATAACATCAAATTGATCGGAAAACAGTGTAGACATTGTTAATATTGTAAATGACCATTGTAGCTGGAAACGGCAGATTTTTTTATGGAATATCTACATAGGCGTAGGCCATCACTCCTGTGTTCCAATGGCACGTTGTGTTAGTTAATCCAAGTTTATAATTTTAAAAGGCTAATTGATCATTAGAAAACCCTTTTGCAATTATATTAGCACAGCTCAAAATTGTTGTCCTGATTAAAGAAGCAATAAATCTGGGCTTTAGACTAGTTGAGTATCTGGAGCATCAGCATTTGTGGGTTCGATTACAGGCTCAAAATGTCCAGAAACAAAGAACTTTCTTCTGAAACTTGTCAGTCTATTCTTGTTCTGAGAAATGTTGGCTATTCCATGCGAGAAATTGCCAAGAAACTGAAGATCTCGTAGAACGCTGTTTACTACTCCCTTCACAGAACAGGTCAAACTGGCTCTAACCAAAATAGAAAGAGGAGTGGGAGGCCCCGGTGCACATCTGAGCAAGAGGACAAGTACATTACAGTGTCTAGTTTGAGAAACAGATGCTTCACAAGTCCTCAACTGGCAGCTTCATTAAATAGTACCCGCAAAACACCAGTCTCAACGTCAACATTGAAGAGGCAACTCCGGGATGCTGGCTTTTTAGGCAGAGTTCCTCTGTCCAGTGTCTGTATTCTTTTGCCCATCTTAATCTTTTATTTTTATTGGCCAGTCTGGGATATGGCTTTTTCTTTGCAACTCTGCCTAGAAGTCCAGCATCCCGGAGTCGCCTCTTCACTGTTGATGTTGAGACTGGTGTTTTGCGGGTACTATTTATTTATTTATTTATTATTTATTCAGCACTTTTGAAATGTACAGTGACAGAATTCAGAACATGGGACATTCTTACAGTATTCCAAGTCAGGGGGCATATAAGCATATAAAGGGGGCATATAAGCAGACAATGAAAGGTCTTACAATATTTGATGATGACCTTTCTCTAAAACAGGCTATAGGCTACATGTGCACCAACAGATCAGAACAGTAGGCTAAATTATGAGAGGAAAAGTGACCAAATTATTAGGGTGAGGCACATAGTCTACTAACAGCTTACTACACAACATACGCTTAGTATTATTTTCTTAGCTACAGTATACATATATCCCTGGCATATTACACAATTTATGCAGCACAATAAAAAAATGTCTCACCTTGTTGTGCTGTGCTCACTTGAACAGGAAGGTGGCGCGGCAGTCCTTCATGGGCAAATTTTATCATCGAAGTCTGGCAATCTCTGGATTTATGGTGCTTTCAAGACAACTGGGAACTCAGAAAAAAGCAAGGTCTAATCATGATGTTAGTGATCTTCAGGGCAGAGCTCTAGAAAGAGGCCTGATTTCCCGACTTGGAATTCCGAGTTGGATGACCGTTCAAAACGTATTTTCCTAGTCGGCGCTCGTTTTTTTACGAGTTCCCAGTTGTCTTAAACTCACTGAAGTCTGAGATTTTTCAGTTCTGAGTTTCGAGTTGTTTTGAAAGCGGCAGAAGTCATGCTGGATTGACAGCATGGCCAATGTTGAATGTTTATCCTTTTAAGCTTGAAAAAGAGACCCTTAAACCCAGATTTGGATCACACATCCACTCCATTGAATAGCATGCTAGTGATTGCTTTGCAATGCTTGCAGTTAGCCACCGATTCCTTCCAAACCACTCATTGATGAATTTGCGATTTCCAACTTGTTGTGTATTGTTTATGTCCTATGGCCGATGAGCACCAATACGTTTTATCTATCATTTCTCTTCATAATTTCTCTTTGTATGACAAGGATTGAAAAGGATTTGTCAGTAGATTGTCGACTTGATTCATGATGATGACTGCTAGCTTGCTAGCTAAGATTTTTAAATATGATGTAGACATTATCAGTCCAATCAAAGCTACTGTAGATATAAGGTGATTTGACGTAATTTTATCTGTGGCCAATGACCTTGAGACTTCTTGGAAGAGCACTTCTAATGTAACTCTATGGCAGCACCCAAGGGGCTTGAATTTTTGAGCTCTCCCCGTAGCTTTTGCAAAACAGGCACACAAACAAAACTGGTGGGCCTGCCCGGAATGGCTGGTCACCACTGTGTGTTGTACATGGAGAAATGAAATAAACATTCTATCAAATTACCCTATGATAAGAGTGTGGTTGGGGCAAGTCTGGGTATGCAAATTATTGGTGTTATCAATTAAATTATTATTTAATGAGGCTCTACATATTTTGGTTGAAAAACATCATCCTATTTCCTTTAGAAACCATTGTCGTTTTTTCAATCTTGTACTTATCTTGTTTGGTTTTTTGGTTACATGTACTGTAGAATAAATATGTCTTCTTTTAGCCATTTTAGACGCCCCTTGCTGTGTAATTAATGGCCGGAGTGACATATTTGGAACCATTTTTGCATACAGCTGGAGGTGTAGATATTCCCCAACCAAACTGCAGAAGGCTTTCATTTCCAATTCAGATTCTGATCTTTCCTGTCCTTTCAACTGTTACATAAAACTACACTGTCCCAGTCCCAGACTCTTGCAATATACTATATAATTCCCTAACCATCACACAAATAGGTGCACAGACACCTTCTGGATATCAGATCCCCAATTATTTAAAGAGATTTAAAGCACGTTCTCTGTTGGTTCAATGTTGAGATGAGCCTATGTTTCATGCCATCTGTTGTGTAGATCAAGTTACAGTTTATTCTTCAATTCCATATGAATAGGGAGATAAAATAGGTACTAAAATTATGAAATGAGATGGTGCCTATCTTTCCTATTAATTCGGGATAGAGGCATGTAGCTTGATAACAGATAGCCTTGCATCACATGGGACCTGGAATTATTTTGACATTAGATAATTCTCCTGGATATTTTATCAATATGGAAAACAATCATGTGCCAAAAATAGGACAGATGTTCCTCAATAGTATTTATAGAAAACAACCCATTAAACGCATTTAAGAGTTTATAGAATAATACTCATATTCTTGAAATACTGTGTTTTGCAATAGTGAAAGATCCGGGCGTGCCAAAGATGATCTACTATATTGACAAGATAGTCGAGTGACCACTCTAACAATGGAAATACATGTCCTCAAAGATGGAAGGCAGCGGGAGGAGGCGCGATCAGGTGGGACCATTCTAGCCAATGAGAGGGCAGATACGCGTGTGAACAAGAGACACAACTCCAATATAAAGTCGTTTTTTTTTTAACTGACGAAATACCAAGTGTGTCCACTTATGTCAGTGCATTCGCAACAACCTAACAATTACAAAAGTTATATTCAATCAAATAATCCTCACGTAGCAAATTAGCAAAAAATACTTCGTGGTCTGGTTTTCGCGGGACAAATTTTGAGTGAAGTAAACCCTCTCGCTTAGCCTCTTCTCTGTCCATTATTGGGGGCTCGGCGCATCGTACTAGAGTCAGAGGGAGCGCGCTTGACTGAAGCACGCGCCAGGCAGTGATGTGTCGCAGATTTTTAAAACTCAGAAAGAGAACCTAAAATACCGTTCAACTATCTAATACTTGCATGTGAGTAAGTGATAAAAACTCCGAGAATAGAAAATGGTTGTAGAGTAGGCAAAAATCTTGTTTTAGCCGCTGCAGTGAGTTTTGGGGATTTAGGGGGGATTTGTCTTGGAAAGAACGAGAAACATTTCGCGTTCACTGTTTTGAGCGTGCGACCAGCAGCCTAGGAGCGATGGAACTGTCATCTATAGGCGAACAAGTGTTTGCAGTTGAATCAATAACCAAGAAGAGAGTCAGAAAGGTAAGTAATGTAGCCGTGCTTCCGAATAGAAATGTAGTCTACCTATCATTGGTGTCTTATGGTTTTAACAGCCAATGTTCTACCTATACTCTTACAGAGTCTATATCAGCCATTACACAAAAGTATTGCTACGCACTTTCCGTAGTTTACGCAAGATATTAATATTGTCATTCTGCGTGAAAGCTGCTAATTCTAACACGCAAAAAGTTGAAAATAGATTTTTTTCTGCACAGAATGTTGCCTATAGGCTTCATTATTTTGAATAAAGAAATTGTGGAATCTTTTCGTTTTCCTTGGTTTGTGTATGTTGTATGTTCTGAATATAGACTACTACCTCAAGTAGTAAAATGTAGAAGGGGTGTGTTTACCAAAATCGGGTCTCCATCGTGGGGTATCACTGGTGGGATTGTCCGCGCGGCCAATGTGTGTGAGCTACGCAGTTTATTTGTACATTACGCCAACAGGAGGAGAACAGAGGACGGGATGATGGATTGGGGTATCTGCGTGAGAGAAAAAACTGCTGCGTAATGTTACACCTCGCATGATCCATTCAATATAGTCCTATTATGTTGTTGTAGTATGATAGTCACAATGAGCCTATGTTTTTGTTTTGTATGGTATGAATCTTACTATGCATTTACTTATGCTTTAATTTGGTAAAGTTGGTTTGAAAATTGAAGATTATAATACAGTAATGTTTCATTCTATGTATTGAGTATTCTATACACGCACTCCGTACAATTATATTTTCGCAGTGGGTGGTCCAAAGCGGAGACCTTCGCTGTGCAGCACGTTGCGCAATACGAGTTGTTTACATGTAAAGTCCTACCTATTTCCATCGCTTTTTGACGTTCAAAAAAAACAATTTTACATAAAACCCATCCATGTGTGATCACGTCATCACAATAGTAGAGTTCGATGCCTTTACATTAACGTCATCTCGTACAATCTCCTTTTCAAAATTAAAAATTACCCCAATGATCTCGACACCGACCCTTTAAAGCGACAGTCATCTTTTTATGCTCCATAAACTACCGTACAAAGAGTACTAATTGTGTTATTTGCTCTCTTGCTAAATGTACCTTTCTCTTTTGCTTCTTAGGGTAATGTTGAATACTTACTGAAGTGGCAGGGATGGCCACCAAAGTAAGTACTCTTCTTATTAATTTGTGAATGCATTACAAATGTGTATGAGTCATGTATGTATGACTGATGTTTTATTCTCCCACTGACCTGGGTACATATAGTGTCTTCAGAAATGATTTACACCCATTGACGTTTTCCATATTTTGTTGTGTTACAGCCTGAATTTAAAATAGATTAAATGTAGATTTTTTTGGTCACAATACCCCATAATGTCAAAGTAAAATTATATTTTTTAGAAAAGTTTACAAATTAATTAAAAATGAAAAGCAGAAATGTCTTGTGCCAATAAGTATTCAACCCTTTTGTTATGGCAAGCCTAAATAAGTAAACATTTGTTTAACAAGTCACATAATGAGTTGCTTGGACTCTGTGTGCAATAATAGTGTTGAACATATTTTTTTTTATTACTACCTCATCTTTGTACTGTACACATACAGTTATCTATAAGGTCCCTCAGTTGAGCAGTGAATGTCAAACACAGATGAAACCACAAAGACCAGGGAAGTTTTCCAATGCCTCGCCAAGAAGGGCACTTATTGGTAGATGGGTAAAAAAATGTAGGTGTCCTTCCTAACTCAGTTGTTGGAGAGGAAGGAAACTGCAAAGGGATTTCACTATAATGCCAATGGTGACTTTAAAACATTATAATGGCTATGATTGGAGAAAACTAAGGATGGATCCACAACATTGTAGTTACTCCACAATACTAACCTAATTGACAGAGTGAAAAGAAGGAAGCCTGTACAGAATAAAAATATTCCAAAACATGCATCCTGTTTACAACAAGGCGCTAAAGTAATACTGCAAAAAATGTGGCAAAGCAATTAACTTTTTATCCGGAATACAAAGTGTTATGTTTGAGGAAAATCCAATACAACACATTAATGAGTACAACTCTCCATATTTTCAAGCATAGTGGTGGCCGCATCATGTTATGTGTATGCTTGTAATCGTTAAGGACTGGGGAGTTTTTTAGGATTTTTAAAAAACGGAATGGAGCTAAGCACATGCAAAGTCCTAGAGGAAAACCTGGTTCAGTCTGCTTTTCACCAGACACTGGGAGATGAATTCACCTTTCAGCAAGACAATAACCTAAAACACAAGGCCAAATCTACACTGGAGTTGCTTACCAAGAAGACGGTGAGTGGTCGAGTTACAGTTTTGACTTAAATCTATAGCAAGATCTGAAAATGGTAGTCTAGCAATGATCAACAACCAATTTAACAGAACTTGAAGAATTTTGAAAACAATAATGGGCAAATTTTGCACAATCCAGGTGTGGAAAGCTCTTAGAGACTTACCCAGAAAGTATCACAGCTGAAATCGCTGCCAAAGGTAATTCTAACATGTATTGATTCAGGCTGTTGAATACTTATGTAAATTAGATATTTCTGTTTTTAATTTTCAATAAATTGGCAAAAATGTCTGTAGCACAACAAAATGTGGAATAAGTCAAGGGGTGTGAATACTTTCTGAAGGCACTGTAATGTTCCCTCTGCTTCTGATGTCTTAGTAAAAACCTTATATCATTGGTTAAAGTGCATCTTATATTTAACACCCCTAATTCCGATTTCCTTAATCAAGGAAGTACACTGACAGGAGAACTGGCAACCACCGTACGCCATTTGGTGCATTTTCGTAATGTGAAGAGTCCGTCCAGATCCAGCGTTAATCCGATTCCGCACGCATCTAAAACTGAAGGGTACCCTTGTTTACCAAAACTTTCAATAGAAATAGAGGGGTATACTATGACGCTAGCTAGATCTACTCAGGATTTTCCAAAGCTAGCTAGCTTCACTAAGCTTCACATTCCAGCTCAGGCTTCCTCCATGTTACAATCATGCGTTTAGTATCTTCAGCTGCCGCTAACTCCAGCCAGGTTTGTAACTGCGCTTGCACGTGGCTAGTGGAACGCCAAAATCTTAATTGATAAAATGCTGAAACAGGAATCCATCAGCAAGTCTGTGCCACATTTTAGGTTTTTGCTGAAATGCATAAACAGCATAAACAATTGTGTAATACAGCATAAACAATTGTGTAATAAAAGACACCACTTCTAATAACCTATTTCATACCATAGCCTGCTGAATTTGCAGGATAAGTTTTTGTGTTTTGTTTACGTTTCAAATTCTCACTACACACAAATGTATACACTACACACAAAAACTTATCCTGCAAATTCAGCAGGCTATGGTATGAAATAGGTTATTAGAAGTGGTGTCTTTTATTACACAATTGTTTATGCTGTCTTTGTGTGCGCAAGCACCCCCCCCCCCCCCCCCCCCCACACACCTATCGATAAAATGATTGTATTAAGTCATACGAAAATTGTACTGTGTGTGACGTTTCAAATTCTCACTACACACAAATGTGTAGTGAGATACTGTAGGGTATTTGAATAATATTAACACAATAAAATATTTAATCAGTCGTCTTAAATGGTTTCGGATAATGAAGGGGATGATGACTCGCTCTTTGCGACAGGCAGGGAATCTGATTTGATTGGTCCTCAACTCTCAGCTCAAGCACTTCATTTAGGATAAAGTGAAGTTAGCCTGCCCCAGAGCAGGTTAGAGCTAAAGTATTCGTTGCCATATAAATTTACCTGGCTAAAAGGTGAGCCACCTTCGTGTCAACAGTTATCCCGAGTTGAACTCAGAATTGACCAAAGTTAGCTCGCTAACTCCTCTATCCCGCTTCGCAGTATACCCCTCAGGAGTCAAGACAAGTGGGGAAAACATAACAAATTCCAGAACGACTCACTTGCGCAATAGAGGTTGACATTTAAATGTGTCTGGTGATTGATTTGGGGTATTTGTAATGATATCTATTGACAATTTACAATCTGCCAGGGTTTTAAAAGGTAAGGTATAACCGCTTGCAGTCTCTATACATAAATTCATTGAAAGTTCACATATGATTCTATAACAACTCCTGTCATTGTACCTCCTTGCCTTATTCAAGGGTATCATGCCATGATGATCATGCATAAACAGTGCTTATAGAGCGTGATTGTTTTACAGGTACAGCACCTGGGAACCAGAGGACCACATACTGGACCCACGCCTGGTGCTGGCTTATGAAGAGAAGTGAGTACTACTGAGAGAGTGCTGTTAGTATGAATACCGCATACTACTTCTGCTTTAGCCATTGCAATTTCATATTCTCTGTGTCTTATCAGGGAGGAGAAGGACCGAGCCCTGGCATACCGCAGGAAAGGACTCAGACCACGGAGACTCATCTTGCGGGTACAGCGCTTACCTTTCTCCTTGTCCAGAACATCCACTTTCTTAATCCATTTTTATGTCCCTTACATTAACATAGCAATTACACAAATTACAAAACTTAACTGAATATACTATTATCTTAAGCCTGCTTCACACCAAGCAATGTATGTGTCATCTCAAGCAACTTTGCTGATACATGAAGCAATTCAAACGCAATTGAAATTGCATGCAACGTCCAATCTTGTCATACATCACATCATGGTTGCATAAATTATTTGATAATCCAAATGTTTGCTAATTGTAACAACATCGATATACAGTGCATTCGGAAAGTATTCAGATCCCTTGACTTTTTCAACATTTTGTTACGTTACAGCCTTATTCTAAAATGGATTAAATAAAAACTTTTCCTAATCAATCTACACACATACCCCATAATGACAAAGCGAAAACAGGTTTTTAGAAATGTTTGCAAATGTTTTAAAAATAAAAAACAGATACCTTATTTACGTAAGTATTCAGACCCTTTGCTATGAGACTAGACATTTTGCTCAGGTGCATCCTGTTTCCATTGATCATCCGTGAGAGGTTTCTACAACTTGATTGGAGTCCACTTGTGGTAAATTCAATTGATTGGATATGATTTGGAAATGCACACACCTGTCTATATAATGTCCCACAGTTGACAGTGCATGTCAGAGCAAAAACCAAGCCATGAGGTCGAAGGAATTGTCCGTAGAGCTCTTGAGACAGGATTGTGTCGAGGCACAGTTCTGGGGAAGGGTACACAAAAAAATGTATGCAGCATTGAAAGTCCCCAAGAACACAGTGGCTTCCATTATTCTTAAATGGAAGAAGTTTGGAACCACCAAGACTCTTCCTAGAGCTGGCTGCCCGGCCAAACTGAGCAGAGAAGGGCCTTGGTCAGGGAGGTGTCCAAGAAGCCGATGGTCACTCTGACAGAGTTCCTCTATGGAGATGGGAGAACCTTCCAGAAGGACAACCATCTCTGCAGCACTCCATCAATCAGGCCTTTATGGTAGACTGGCCAGATGGAAGCCACTCCTCAGTAAAAGGCACGACAGCCCACTTGGAGTTTACCAAAAGGCACCTAAAGGACTTTCAGACCATGAGAAACAAGATTCTCTGGTCTGATGAAACCAAAATGTAACTCTTTGGCCTGAATGCCAAGCGTCACGTCTGGAGGAAACCTGGCACCATCCGTACGGTGAAGCATGGATGTGGCAGCATCATGCTGTGGGGATGTTTTTCAGTGGCAGGGACTGGGAGACTAGTCAGGATTGAGGGAAAGATGAACGGAGCAAAGTACAGAGAGATCCTTGATGAAAACCTGCTCCAGAGCGCTCAGGACCTCAGACGGGGGAGAAGGTTCACCTTCCAACAGGACAACGACCCTAAGCACACCTCCAAGACAATGCAGGAGTGGCTTTGGGACAAGTCTCTGAATGTCCTTGAGTGGCCCAGCCAGAGTCCAGACTTGAACCCGATCTAACATCTCTGGAGAGACCTGAAAATAGCTGTGTAGCGACTCTCCCCATCCAACCTGATAGAGCTTGAGAGGATCTGCAGAGAAGAATGGGAGAAACTCCCCAAATACAGGTGTGCCAAGCTTGTAGTGTCATACCCAAGAAGACTCGAGGCTGTAATCGCTGCCAACGCTGCTTCAACAAAGTACTGAGTAAAGGGTCTGAATACTTATGCAAATGTGATATTTCCAAAAACCTGTTTTTGCTTTGTCATTATGGCATATTGTGTGTAGATTGATGAGGGGGGGGAAACTATTTAATACATTTTAGAATAACGCTGTAACGTAACAAAATGTGGAAAAAGTCAAGAGGTCTGAATACTTTCTGAATGCACTGTATATTTACAGCCCTCTTTTCCCCAATAAAACTAAATGTGCAATGTTGATTCAAGGTCTCTGAGGTGACCAGGAAATGAGTGTGTCCTAACAGGGTGAGGAGACAAAGTAGCCAGTGGTGGTTGTAGTTCTGGGACCTGACCAGCTTGCACAATATCCTTCCTGTATGACTGGCGGGGTATTTGGGCTGTGGGGGGGATCAGTTTCCATTTCTACAGTTCAGTATAGGCAGTCAGCAAATGCAGCTTGCATGCCAATGAGACTCATTGGCTAACTGGACATAGCACAGCTCCAGACACATATACATTTGATCCATGGTCATTGATGGACAGTTGGTGGGTTGCAGAGGAAGTGGAGCTGATCAAGCATGGTGCACAAAGACCATTATCTCAGTCAATCCCCAGCCACCATAAACAATCACATACAGCAAGTCTTTACCATCCTGAGGTGCCTCTTGTTTGCCATAAATGGCATATTTTCTTTATAGGTATGTTGGAATTACTGCACAGTTTTCCAGACCAATGCATATGCATATTCACCCCAGCATGAGAGCTCATTCTTTACAATGCAGCCCATTTCAGGTGTCACATGGGCTGGCCAGCCATGGTTGGTAGCTAAATAGGTATGAGGGCATTGCACGCCATCAATTTCCAGACAGCGTGTTGGCTGTTGAATGGCCTCCTGACATGTGGCAGTCCAGTTTCATGGTGTCTTTGTCTCTAGTAACTGCCTGAGGAGAGGACTGATGGTAGAGTGGGCCTATCAGTGCAATTCCTATGACTTGCCCACTAAGTTGATTGCATTTCTTGTCAATGAGTGTCAGGTCGTGTTGGTTCGTTGTAGTGAACACCTACCTGCCCGGTTGCATCCTCCCCATACACCATAATGTCAAAAAGTCAACATATACGGCAACTCCAGGGCAGACAGCCAGGATGGTGGACATGATTGTCTGGAAGAAGCAATGTGCCAGCTCAACCTGGACAGTATAAGAGTGCACTGGAACATCCCAATGTGCATCACAAATGCAGTGAGCCAGAGGAAGGTCATGTTCGATTCAGGCAGACGTATTGTACTAGCATAGAGTTGAGTGCATAGAGTTCAGTTCCAAGCCTAAGAAGCTTGTCTGTTGGTGAAGAGTGAGACAACTCTTTTCACAGTTTATCAGGAAAACCAGATTGTGGATATGATTTATCACTTTCCTGGTGTGTGTCACCACCAATTCTCTCGACTTCGCTATTATAAGACAGTCGTCTAGATAGCACAATCTCCGTATCCTGTCTGTCTGACTACTTTGAATAGAGGGTGGTGTGTTAACATGCGAAAAGGTAGTTTTTGTAATGATTTGTTCAACACACTCAAATCTAAGATCAGTCTCATGCCACTGTCTTTCTTGGCACTTGAAAATATCTCTGACAATGATCCGTATTTTTGTCTGCTTCCATCACTGGGCGAATAGCTCCTTTTCCTACAAGGAAGGTTATTTTCTGTTCTAGAATAGGGACCGCTTGTGCTGAAACTGTCGTGGGCGTGACACCAGCGAACTGCAACGCGTAAACCTTCCAAATTGTATTCAGTACCCAAGGGGGAGCTGCGCATGTGTGTTTCCATACACTCAGTCTGCTGGACAGGTCTGCTCTTTCTATTAGAGAGGGCAGGGCTGTCATTTGATTTGGAATAGCTAACTGGGCTACAGGCAGAGGCTGCTGTGCAGTTTGACGATTTATATTTTTGACTGTTTAGCCAAGTCACAGGCAGAGGCTGCTGCATGACTG
The DNA here is from genome assembly GCF_029448725.1 of Salvelinus fontinalis. Lineage (NCBI taxonomy): Eukaryota > Metazoa > Chordata > Actinopteri > Salmoniformes > Salmonidae > Salvelinus > Salvelinus fontinalis. The sequence goes on along the minus strand of NC_074666.1, from coordinate 77,804,845 downwards.
GAATTAAACTGTGTGTCTCGGTGAAACCTAACTGTCCCAGCCCTATGTTTTGCCTTGTGCTCATGGAATCTTTGTCTAAGGCCATGACGCTCATAAGAACAAGTGGACAGGAGAATGGGTGGGAGACACAGGAGTGTGTACACTTAGTGTGCGCTGGAGGGATGTGTGGAAGTGTGTGTCTTGTGTGCACATATACCGGGCGGCTTTTGCTGGCAGTGGGCAATGTGTAGCTAGTCTTCTCTTTCGTGTTGCTACCAGGCGTGGAGTAGGATTCTCTGACTGTAGGATACAACACAAAGTCCCTCACAGGAAGGCTCTCAGGCCCTTAGCGGTTTCTTCACTCTGTACGCCTGGGCAGCGTGCTGTTGCTGAGGGCGGAAAGGATTGCGGTTCCAGCCTCTCGCACCAATGTGGGACACCTCAGGCGTCTGAGTGGGTCTGTCCTGGGCCTGGGAAGCACTCGCAGAGCAATGGCGAGCCTCCCCTGTCTTGGTCAAGGCTGGTTGGGATGGGGCAGGGAAAGGAGCCCGGGGCCTGAGGGGCATGATAGCCTTGAAGGCTGCAGAGCCCTTCTGTTGCTGCTTAAACTTGTGTGTGATGGTCTCCACGATAGGCCTGAAGAGCCCAGATACTGTGACAGGAGAATTCTGCAGCACGTTCTTCTCCCTTTCTGACATTTGGGTGAGGTTGAGCCACAACTGACGGTGTATCACGACCGAGAATCCCATGATTCTGCCCGTGTCCTGGGCAGCACACCTCGTCATGTGTAGAGTGAAGTCTGTCGCCTTCCTGAGCTCAACGTACATCTCTGGAGTAGCCTGTCGTTCGCTGTCCCGGAGGAGCTGGGCCTGGAGGATGGCCGTGGTGTTCAACATGGCTGCTGACTTGGCCGGCTGCCTTGTAAGACTTCTCCGCCAGGGAAGCGGTAATACGTCATACTCTGGATGATAGCTGCGGCTTCACTGCCGCAGAGGCTACTGAGAGGTGTGAGGCTATGGTTTCTTTGAGCAGGGGCATGGACAGATACCCCAGCTTGGGTTCTGTGTCGATCCTGGACCATAAATTGAAGCTCTGGATGTGAGAGCGTGTCTGTTGTGGCTTCTCCCAGGATCGCCTCACCTCATTCCTGACATCTGAGAACATGGGAGGGGTCTATGGCGGGGCTGGCTATCTGGACAGAGACTGGGTGACTGACTGTGGGTTTCAGGGGCTGGTTGTGAATGTGGCCAAGACAGGCCTAGCTTAGTCACAGCCGTGCCCAGGCATGAACTCCTTGTTGTAAGGGTCCTTGTCAGAGATCGAAGGGGCAGCCGGCGTCTCCTCATTGTCCTCTTCCTCTATGTCACCCTCACTCTGAGCCCTTTCATCTGAGCCAGGATCTCCATAGGTGTCCCACTGGCTGGCATGCTCTCAGCTCCCGGTGTGCTGCATCCTCGAAATAAGCAGCAGGTTGGGGAAGGGCAGAGGTCTGTCGAGTATTGGAGAGCTGCACCTCACCCCCTCGTCTGTAGGCTCCTGGGTGGTGGAGAGATAGAGACCAGCTGCACTCGATGGAGGGAAGGCAGAGGAACCCCGGAGCAGTGGATACAGAAGAAGGGGTCCGTAAGAGCCACCTCCGTGCTCTGGTCCAAGCCATCGGGCGCAGTCTCTGTGACGTCCCTCCCCGACATGTGTGCCTTGCACTTGAAGCACTATTTTATTCCGGCAGGGAACGACATCTTGGCCTGAGGAGAGAAATCATTAAAAAACGGAAAAACCTGATGGAATCCGTCTGGTACCTTCACTCAAAGCTTACGAACACTCTTTGAGTGTGATTGGGAAGGCGATTATTTAATAATGACCTCAGAATCTTTGGTCTCCTGCAAGTGCGACGCATTAGCTAGCTAGCTAGAAGAACCACTAGCAAAGAGTGGCTAGCAAGCTAGCTGACTCAGGCTACTAAACGGACCGATGTTGAATGAATCTAAAGAAAAAAATGTATATACAGTACCAGTCAAAACATACCTACTCATTCACATACCTACTCATTCAAGGGTTTTTCTTTATTTTGACTATTTTCTACATGGTAGAATAATAGTGAAGACATCAAAACTATGACATAACACATAAGGAATCATGTAGCAACCAAAAAAGTGTTAAACAAATCAAAATATATTTTTGATTCTTCAAAGTAGCCATCCTTTGCCTTGATGACAGCTTTGCACACTCTTGGCATTCTCTCCACCAGCTTCACCTGGAATGCTTTTCCAACACTCTTGAAGGATTTCCCACATATGCTGAGCACTTGTTGGCTGCTTTTCCGTCACTCTGCAGTCCAACTCATCCCAAACCATCTCAATTGGGTTGAGGTCGGTTGATTGTGGAGGCCAGGTCATCTGATGCAGCCCTCCATCACTCTCCTTGGTCAAATAGCCCGTACACAGCCTGGAGGTGTGTTGGATCATTGTCCTGTTGAAAAACAAATCATAGTTCCACTAAGTGCAAACCAGAAGGGATGGTGTATCGCTGCAGAATGCTGTTGTAGCCATGCTAGTTAAGTGTGCCTTGAATTCTAAATAAATCACAGACAGTGTCACTAGCAAAGCACCATCACACCACCTCCTCCATGCTTCACGGTGGGCACCACACATGTGGAGATCATCCGTTCACCTACTCTGCGTCTCACGGCGGTTGGAACAAAAAATCTCAAATTTGTACCCATCAGGCCAAAGGATAGATTTCCACTGGTCTAATGTCCATTGCTCGTGTTTCTTGACCAAAGCAAGTCTCTTCTTATTATTGGTGTCCTTTAGTAGTGGTTTCTTTGCAGCAATTCACAGATGAAGGCCTGATTCACGCAGTCTCTTCTGAACAGTTGATGTTGAGATGTGTCGGTTACTTAAAACATTTATTTGGGCTGCAATCTGAGGTGCAGTTAACTCTAATGAACTTATCCTCTACAGCAGGGGTAACTCTCAGTCTTCCATTCCTGTGGTGGTCCTCATGAGAGCCAGTTTCATCATAGCGCTTGATGGTTTTTGCAATTGCACTTGAAGAAACTTTCGAAGTTCTTGAAATTTTCTGCAGTGACTGACCTTCATGTCTTAAAGAAATGATGGACTGTCATTTCTGCTTGCTTATTTTAGCTGTTCTTTACATAAAATGGACTTGGTCTTTTAGCAAATAGGGCTATCATATATATACCACCCCTACCTTGTCACAACACAACTGATTGGAAAGAAATTCCATAAATTTACTTTTAACAAAGCACACCTTGAAGTTAATTGAAATGCATTCCAGGTGACTACCCCATGAAGCTGGTTGAGAGAATGCCAAGAGTGTGCAAAACTGTTATCAAGGCAAAGGGTGGATACTTTGAAGAATCTCAAATATAAAATATATTTTAATTTGTTTAACACATTTTTGTGTACTATACAATTCCATATGTGTTATTTCATAGTTTTGATGTCTTCACTATTATTCTACAATGTAGAAAATAGTAAAAATAAAGAAAAATCCTTGAATGAGAAGGTGTGTCCAAACTTTTGACTGGTACTGTATGTTCTTCGCCGTTTGGTCGAAGTTGTAGGCCGTCTGAAATTGCGCAGTTTAGACGGAAAATAAGTATAGATGAATTTGCAGATGAATAGAATGGTGGCTTTGATAAACAGCAGTGGCTGAATAAAGCAAGAGTGACACTCTCCGGCAGGGCAGTGCATATTATACCCTTGTGGGAGGGGCCAATCACTGCCTGCCGTGGCAAAGACAGGACTTCGGTGGTTTCATAGTTGAACATGATTCAGTGGTGCTGTCTTACTACTTATAGCATAGTAAGAAATCGATTTCAAGATGAAGTAAAACTCAAACTGTTTTACATTCACCATTGGCCTCGTAGTGAAATCCCTGAGCGTTTTCCTTCCTCTCCGGCAACAGAGTTAGGAAGGACTACTCTATCTTTGTAGTGACTGGGTGTGTTGATACACCATCCACAATTTTTACCCATCTACCAATAGGTGCCCTTCTTTGTGAGGCATTGGAAAACCTCAATGGTCTTTGTGGTTGAATCGTTGTTTGAAATTGGATTTGGAGTCAAATCTAGGGGGCCCCCCTAACGTAATTGCAAGAGTAGGGTCTGCACATGACAGTTTTCTGTGTCTGAGCCCACTTGCCTTAGAGACGATTTACAATAGCCACAACATCAATTAAAGTGTAACTGTATGCCTTTTTGTCAGGCATAACCATACAGCACTGAATGAGAGCAAATTTGACTTGGAAAGTTGTGAGGTTTCATTCCTCATTCATAGTTGATATTTCCACCTATTGTATCTGTGATATTTCCTAAATGCTTTAAGATGTCCTAATTATTTGGGGGGGGGGGGGGTGTAGGGCAGACAATTGACTGCTCATATTCCAAATGTTAGCAATATCAGAGCTTGCAATATTGGATTAAATTAGTTTATGTGGCCCACCACCCCCTGTGTCCCAATATCTATAAATGTAACAACTTTTGCAGTAAAATATTTTTACACAACCATCCATTTCATATACAGTGTCTTCAAAATGTATTCAGACCCCTTGACTTTTTGCACATTTTGTTAGGTTACAGCCTTATTCTAAAATTGATTAAATCGTTTTTTTCCCTTCATCAATCTACACACATTACCCCATAATGACAAAGCAAAAATTGATTTTTAGATATTTTTGCTAATAAAAAAAATAGTATTCAGACCCTTTACTCAGTACTTTGTTGAAGCACCTTTGGCAGAGATTACAGCCTCAAGTCTTCTTGGGTATGACGCTACAAGCTTGGCACACCTGTATTTCTAAGTCACCAACTACTTCTCAGACAGAGTTCAGTGTGTCAAATCGGAGGGCCTGTTGTCCGGACCTCTGGCAGTCTCTATGGGGGTGCCACAGGGTTCAATTCTCGGGCCGACTATTTTCTCTGTATACATCAATGATGTCGCTCTTGCTGCTGGTGATTCTCTGATCCACCTCTACACAGACAACACCATTCTGTATACTTCTGGCCCTTCTTTGGGCACTGTATTAACAAACATCCAGACAAGCTTCAATGCCATACAACTCTCCTGTGGCCTCCAACTGCTCTTAAATGCTAGTAAAACTAAATGCATGCTCTTCAACCGATCGCTGCCTGCACATGCCTGCCCGTCTAGCATCACTACTCTGGACGGTTCTGACTTAGAATATGTGAACAATTACAAATACCTAGGTGTCTGGTTAGACTATAAACTCTTCTTCCAGACTCACATCAAGCATCTCCAATCCAAAATTAAATCTAGAATCGGCTTCCTATTTCGCAACAAATCATCCTTCACTCATGCTGCCAACCATACCCTCGTAAAACTGACTATCCTACCAATCCTTGACTTCGGCTATGTCATTTGCAAAATAGCCTCCAACACTCTACTCAGCAAATTGGATGCAGTCTATCACAGTGCCATCCATTTTGTCACCAAAGCCCTATGTACTACCCACCACTGCGACCTGTATGCTCTCGTTGGCTGGCCCATATTCGTCGCCAAACCCATTGGCTCCAGGTCATCTATAAGTCTTTGCTAGGTAAAGCCACGCTTTATCTCAGCTCACTGGTCACCATAGCAGCACACACCGGTAGCACGCGCTCCAACAGGTATATTTCACTGGTCAGCCCCAAAGCCAACTCCTCCTTTTGCTGCCTTTCCTTCCAGTTCTCTGCTGCCAACGACTGGAACGAATTGCAAAAATCACTGAAGCTGGAGACTCATATCCTCCTCACTAACTTTAAGCATCAGCTGTCAGAGCAGCTTACAGATCATTGCACCTGTACATAGCCCATCTGTAAATAGCGCACCCAACTACCTCATCCCCATATTGTTATTTATTTTCTGCTCCTTTGCACTCCAGTATCTCTACTTGCACATTCACCTTCTGCACATCTATCACTCCAGTGTTTAATTCCTAAATTGTAAGTATTTCGCCATTATGGCCTATTTATTGTATATAGACTTCTATTGTGTTATTGACTGTACATTTGTTAATTCCATGTATAACTCTGTGTTGTTTGTGTCGCACTGCTTTGCTTTATCTTAGCCAGGTCGCAGTTGTAAATGAGAACTTGTTCTCAACTGGCCTACCTAGTTAAATAAAGGTGAAATCAATTTTTTGGGGGGGAGTTTCTCCCATTCTTCTCTGCAGATTCTCTCAAGCTCTGTCAGGTTGGATGGGGAGCGTTGCTACACAGCTATTTTCAGGTCTCTCCAGAGATGTTCGATCGGGTTCAAGTCCGGGCTCTGGCTGAGACATTGAGACTTGTCCCGAAGCCAATCCTGGGTTGTCTTGGCTGTGTGCTTAAGGTCGTTGTTCTGGAAGATGAACCTTCGCCCAAGACTGAGGTCCTGAGCGCTCTGTTTTCATCAAGGATATCTCTATGCTCCATTCATCTTTCCCTTGATCCTGACTAGTCTCCCAGTCCCTGCCGCTGAAAAACGTTGCCACAGCATGATGCTGCCACCATGCTTCACCGTAGGGATGGTGCCAGGTTTCCTCCAGTCGTGAAGCTTGGCATTCAGGCCAAAGAGTTCAATCTTGGCTTCATCAGAACAGAGAATCTTGTTTCCCATGGTCTGAGAGTCTTTAGGTGCCTTTTGGCAAACTTCAAGTGAGCTGTCATGTGCCTTTTACTGAGGATGGTTGTCCTTCGGAAAGGTTCTCCCATCTCCACAGAGGAACTCTAGAGCTCTGTCAGAGTAACCATCTGGTTCTTGGTCACCTCTCTGACCAAGGACCTTCTCCCCCGATTGCTCAGTTTGGCTGGGCGGCCAGCTCTAGAAAGAGTCTTGATGGTTCTAAACTTCTTCCATTTAAGAATGATGGAGGTCACTGTGTTCTTGGGGACCTTCAATTTTGGTACCCTTCCCCAGATCTGTTCCTCGACACAACCCTGTCTCGGAGCTCTACGGACAATTCCTTCGACCTCATGGCTTGGTTTTTGCTCTGACATGCACTGTCAACTGTGGGACCTTTATAGACAGGTGTGTGCCTTTCCAAATCATGTCCAATCAATTGAATTTACCACAGGTGGACTCCAATGACGTTATAGAAACATTTCATGGATGATCAATGGAAACAGAATGCACCTGAGCTCAATATCGAGTCTGATAGCAAAGGGTCTGAATACTTATGTAAATATGGTATTTGCAAAAATTTGCTAACACCTGTTTTCGCTTTGTCATTATTGGGTATTGTGTGTAGATTGCTGAGGATTTTTTTATTTAATCCATTTTAGAATAAGGCTGTAACAAAATGTGGAAGAAGTCAAGGGGTCTGAATACTTATCGAAGGCACTGTATGGGAGACCTTAGAGATATGGAAAAACATGGTTGTGCTTCGTTATATCTCGGGTAGCGGTATCTCAAAGACTAAATCCCTTTTTGAAGATTGGCCATTAGCGTACTGGGTCAGTGTTCCGAACGGAACGATATGACCACCCATGTAAACTTTTTTCTGCACCCTGATTGGACATTGCATACAGTCAGTTGCGTGACATAGAAATTAACCCTATCTCTTGCGTTGCAACCAAGTTGCTGGCAATTTTTGGGGTGACACTGAGCATCATAGATGCCACTTTGTTGCAATCAACAGAAATTGCGTCCAGATTGCAACGTGTGACATCGGCTTTAGTCTTCTCTTCTCCTACAGAATATCTATGCCATGGACCTCCGTAGTGCACACAAAGTCCCAGATACCCCTCGTATGCGCCTCTCCCTTACCCGCTCCATGGGCTCCGAGCTGGACCAGGGCAGTCTGCCATTCAGGGCGGGGGAGGGAGGGAGCGTCTACCGCCGCCTGGCAAGACGCAAGAACAAGCAGAGGGTGCCTAAACCTGTGTCTGACAACAATTCCCTCCAACCACTGACCCGCATACAGGACCCCATGGAGCATGAATGGCAAGGCGCAGAGGAGAGACCGGAATCAGAGTTAACAACAGACACACGTGAAAACAGTCTATTCAGTTTGTTTTCTATCAAACATTTAATGAAATATTTGATCATCTATTTTTGTATCTCGGTTTGAAGGTCAGGATTGGTCCTATTTGTGGTATATTGATCTCATTTCCTGTCTCTTTCTCTCTTAAGGGCATAGCCAGTCAGAGTGCAGCTCTCCCATGATGGAGCAGGAAGTGGAGTCGTCGACTGACAGAGTGGAGAGTTGTGGTTCCGCACTGGGCTCTGGAGATGAGACATTGGGGGGTGGGGTCTTGTTGAGGGTGACAGGGGCAGGGTACAGGTCAGAGGGTAGGACCTCTGAAACTGGACAGGAACAAATAGATAGGACTGACCAATCAGAGAGCTGTGTTTCTGCAGAGGGACCAAAAGACAACATTAGCAATAGGTTAGTGGACAGTGCCACAGAAGTGGAATTGGGGACAGATACCTTGATTGACAAGGTAGAAAGGTTAGGCACAGCTAATGTTATTGAGGGGTTGGGGACATATTATTTTATTGACAGGGTAGAGGAGATGGGGACACATATTCTGATTGACAGGGATAGCACTTCAGTGGTGGATGTTGGAGATAAAACCATGTCTGATGGTTCTGTGGTCTGTACCGATGTTGAGGTTGCAGAGGAAGTGGTGGAGAATGACACAAAACAGCAAGGTGAAGAGGTTGTGACACAGTGTCCAGACAGTAGTGGCGCAGAAGTGAATCCTGGCAAAGTGATTGTGACCGATGTGACTATCAACTCTTTGACCGTAACTTTCAAAGAGGCCTTGGCAGCTGAAGGGTTTTTTAAGGGCTGAAGGACAGAGTTCTGAGAGAGGATTAGAGAACATGTGAGGTTATACATGAAATGCAACCCATATGTTGAATTTACCACTTAGGAACATGTTTAGATAAACAACCACAATATAATCTGTCATTAAAGATGTTTACAAAGCCTATGAGAATAAATTGATACCAATTACTAGGGTTTTGGTGAGGTATTGTACCTTAGAGAATTGGGTGGTAATTTTCACATTGTGTTTGGTTCTGGAAAGAAGATTAGTAAGAGGATGAGGAAAGATGGATGAGGGAGAGAGCAGTTGACTCCTGAATGTCATATTTATAACATTACTACTTCTCCAACGTCTCTTATTTCAGGAGGCTCATTTCGGTTGCTCTTTTTTCTAACGCTTTTGTATTAAGTCGTCTGTCTTCCTCACTATTAACAGTAAGTTCTGCATGTTCTGTATGTCATGCACACCCTTGTCCTCCATTCGATTTGTTAGTTTGATTTCTATAACAAAGAAATAGAAAGGAGAGAAGGAATGCCTAGAGGGATAGAAGTTTAGCATTTCAAGATGAAGGCTGGCTGCGTTGTATTGTTTTTCTTTATTTTACTTCAAATTAAAAGAGCCTACCTGATTCTATTTTTGTATTACCATTTGATAGTCAACCCCTCTTGCTAAGCCTTTGTGCATTTCTAAAGAGGGGATATCAGTTTACACCACTCATTCCCAAATGTGTTTTAGGTCTCATTTCATTTACTCCTTTTTCTAACGCTTTTGTATAAAGTCGACTGTCTTCCTCAGTATTTACAGTAAGTTCTGCATGTCCTGTCAATCACGCACAGCCTTGTCCTTCATTTCATTTGATATGTTTATTTCTATGACAAAAATAGAAAGAAGGAATTCCTAAAAGGATAGAGGTTCAGCATTTCAAGATGAAGGCTGGCTACATTGAAGTATTGTTTTTAATTCCAGGTAAAAAAAAAAGGCATATTCTTGTATTACCAATTGATAGGCCACCCCTCTCACTAAGCCTTTGTGCATTTCTAAAGAGGAGATATCAGTTTACACCATTGTTGCAGTAAGAAATGTGCAAATTGTTCTCAGTTGTATTTATCGCATGTCACATGTAAAAGCTAAATTAAATGTCACGTGTTGAAAAATGTATCTTTGGTCACAATGACATGTCAAATATCTTCTCTATACCATATGCCTAGAAATACATAGTGTAAAATCTACTTGTGTTTGAGATTCATATAACAGGATGGATATTACCTCAACATTTTAGCATGGAATAAAACATGTTAGCAGTAACAGAAGTGTCCTCACTGGTCCATTTTAGTAGCCGTTTTGGAAATGCATTTGCAGCAACTTGTGCCTCCTTTTATCACCACTAGGGGACAGTCTCCTCAGAGAACCATGTATTTCGGTCGATCACCCCCCCCCCCAGCTACAAGAACAAAATATTCAGCACATCTTTAATTTTCATTTTATTATAAAAAACAGTATTCGAGTCCACAGTTCTTTGTACAGTAAAAAATATTAAATTAAACTCTCAAAGTTCTGAGCAGAAAGATAAATTGGGGTTGGGAGGAGGGACAGCAATTATTCTGGAGCAGGAGAAGGGGACCAGTGCATTGGGCTCTTGCGCTGCTGGGGTTAAGTCCAGAGGGAAAAGGAAGGGTGAGGCAGAGCGTGTCTGGTCACATCTCTCCCCTTCCTCAGTTCTATGCAGCACAGTTCATTTGGATCCATTCCCTCTGTTTTACAAGAACCATAATGTCCTATGCACTGGCGGACCCTCCCCCCCCCATACCTCATGTACTCTAAACGTTACAGGCATATAGGTATGTGCCCCCCACTTCCAATACTAAGTGTCTTACAGGAGTGCTCACACAGAGGGTGAGGGAGGGCAGTGTGTTCAGTGAGAGGGCTGGCCCTTCCAGTATTGATGTCCAATGGTTAGGCATTTCAAATGTAGTCTCCATTGGCCACTGAAACTTGCAGCAGACCCTCAGCCACAAACACTCATTTTATTCCAGATTGAAAGCCCAACCCAGACATTAGTGAAATGAAATAACCCCACCCCCATTTCAATAACAAAAATATATTCTATGTGAATTGTAGCAGTCTTCGGGTATATGCCAACAAACCATCAAACAAAAATAAATAAAGTAAACCCAAACTTAAATGAAAGATATGCATGATGTTTGGATTTATAACAATATTAATCCAAATCATTGCTAAACTGATAAGACTGATTAATGGAGAAATTACAATAAGTCCATTGCATTAAATCATTTGCTCTTTCATTTTTTTTTATTTTTATCTTAAACATTTCTTAAAAAGGCAATAGTCCCAAACCCCAAAAATATTACCTGCGTCATATTCTCTAAGGGAGATACCATCCCCCTATTTGTACACAATTGGCAAAAAATATATTAACAGCAATAACTTACCATTCATTTATTAATCGACGTGTTGATTTATAGTTGCATCTCCCATAGGAAGTTCACTTCAATGTATTTTTTATTGAAAACATTAAATAATATTAATAGTAAAAAAGAAAAGGCTAACACTGTCCCAGGTGCAGTCCCGAAAGCACGGCGAGGCTACATGTCTAAAGTGTTATGATTAATGTTCTGCCCAAGGTCTTGGCTGTTCCCAGACAGCATGTCAGGTCCTCCAGGCCCATGGAGACCACCCATCCCACTGAGTTGAGACAACATGGCATTCTGGTCTGACCCAAAGTGGTCCATTGAGTTCTGTTGCGAGGGGACCGCCATACCAGGGTGGTGCTGGGGTAGCTGGCCCGGGTGCGGGGAGCCCGTCTGGGTCTGTGGGGAGATATGGTGAGGGGAAGGCTGGGGCTGCATGCGCGGGGAGGGGCTAGAGTGTGGTGGCTGGGACTGGGGTCGCGGGGAGGGTTGGGGCGAGCGCACTTGGTTGCTGAGGGACGTAGACAGCGTCTGGCCCTGAAGGTGAGGGGACTGGGCCATCTGCTGCTGGGGGCTCATGGGGCTGCTGTGCTGGGCCGGAGAGCCCCCACCCAGGTGCTGCTGCTGTTGAAGCAGCCTCTGGTGCAGTGCCTGCTGGAGCAGAGCCTGGGAGGACTGCGGCTGGGGGGCGCCCTGCGGGGGCTGGGGCTGCTGAGGGGGGCCGCCTACACCCGGACCCCCCTCAGCCCCCTGGTGGCCCGACATGGCATTCTGGTGTTGTTGCTGCATCTGGAGTTGGTGCTGATGCTGGAGCCTCTGCTGGAGCACTGCAGCAGCCTGCTGCTGGGCCACCGTGCTGGGGTAACCCTGGTGCTGCTGCCCTGGCTGGGCTCCAGGCTGCTGCTGCAGTCCAGACTGGCCCTGACCAGGCTGCTGGGGGGCCATGCCCGGCTGGCCAATGTAGCCCTGCTGCTGGAACTGGGCATGGTTCCCAATCTGTTGCTGCTGCTGCTGCTGCTGCTGTTGCTGCTGTTGTAATTGGAGATGCCTCCTCATAAGGAGCTCTCTGAACTGGGGGTTTATGTTGGCCATGTTAGGTGCCTGCTGGCCTGGCATCCCTCCTTGCTGATGCTGTTGATGCTGCTGAAGTGCTGCCACCTGTTGCTGCTGCAAACTACTAAGCATAGGACGCTGCTGCTGCGGTTGTTGTTGTTGCTGCTGTTGTAGCTGCTGTACTTGCTGTAGCTGGGTCATAGTGGGCATGTTGACTCCCTGACCCATGTGCATACCTGGCTGACCAGCCACAGCATTCACATTGACCTGTTGGCCACCCATACCTCCTGGAACTCTGCCTGGACCTGGCCCGCCAGGGGCTCCCGGGGGTCCTGGGCCCCCCTTATACTTGGAGGCTCTCTGCTTGATAAAGGCAGCCATTAGCTGAGGGTTTGAGCGGAGGATGTTGAGCACCTGCTGTTGCTGCTCGGGTGAGCTGGGGGAGCGAAGGGTACGCAGCAGTTCCTGAAGGGCAGCCTGCGGGAGGTTCCCACCCCCAGCTGCACCACCTTGCTGCACCATACCAATCAATCCACCAGGTCCCTGAGCCTGCTGCCGCTGTTGCATTTGCTGCGGTTGTTGCTGCTGAGGCGCCACCATGCCTGGATGTCCCATCATGGCTTGCCTCTGCTGGGGTGGCAGTCCCTGGCCGGCCCACTGTTGCTGGGGGTTCTGAAGCGGGGGACCAACCCTCTGCTGCTGCACCTGTGGAGGCAGCTGGCCCTGGGGGTTAGGCTGCTGGGGCTGCTGCTGCATGGGTCCAGGGCCCACCATCATACCTGGAGGACCCTGCTGTTGTTGTTGCTGCTCCATGTGAGCCCTAGCAGCAGCCTGAGGAGGCAGCCCCTGGGCCCCCACCATGCCCACCCCAGGGTGGGCCATGCCCATCTGGCCCTGGGGCTGTTGGTGGTGAGGGTGCGGAGTCATCATGCCAGCTGCCTGCGCCGCCTGCCTCTGCAGGGACATCTTCCTTTGGGCGTCTGCCACTTGTTGAATCTTCATGGCAATCTCCACAGCCGCTGGAGGAGGCCCTGAAGGAGGTTGCTGCTGCTGCTGGGGCATAGAAGGCTGGCCAGGGTTGGGCTGCTGTTGTGGTGGTTGCTGCTGAGGTGGTGTGGCTGGTCCCAGGCCCGGTTTGCCTTGGGACTGAGGGTGCGGTGAGGAGCCTGGAGGCCTGTTGGTGTAAGGGGACAGGCTGTTGGGGTGTTGCTGGAGCTGTTGAGGGTTTGAGGCTTGGGACTGCTGCTGGACCTGAGGAACCATCTGCTGTTGCTGGGGGGAGTTCATCATCCCCCCTCCTCCAGGCATCTGCTGAAACTGGTGGTGAAGCTGGTGGTGCTGCTGAGGCATCCCACCTTGCTGCTGCTGCAAAGTTCCTGCACCACCCATCCCTGGCTGGGGCCCAGGAGGCATGTTGGGCTGGGTGGGTGTCTGTGGTGTTGGGGGCTGGGTGCCTCCTGATGTGGGTGTACTGGGGGCTGTGGTACCATTGTTACCTGGTGATGGCAGCCCCCCAGGAGGTCCTCCTCCGCAGGCAGGCTGGCCCACCCGCTGCATGCTGGCCATCCGTCTCCGAAGCATCTGAGCCTGCTGGAGGCGGTGCTGGAGTTGCTGCTGGCGGAGCTTGTGCTTGATGTTGAGGCAGAAGGGTACGGGGCACTTGTTCTCCTGGCAGTGCTTGGCGTGGTAGCAGCACAGGGCAATGAGTTGCTTGCAGATGGGGCAGCCACCGTTGGTCTTGCGCTTGCATCCCTTGGTGTGCTGCACCACACGCTTCATCTTCTGGCAGGACGGCAGGGAGCAGTTGGCATTGCGGCATTGGCAGGCGTGGACCAGGGACTGGATGCAGCGCTGAATGCTGAGGCGGCGGGAGTCCCCGGGGCTCTGAGTGGCAGCGGCCGCTGCGTTGCTGCTCTCGTCGTCCAGGCCCAGGCCCAGCTTCTCCATCTTGTGTTCATGGCCCTTAGTGTTATAGCAGGTGATACACAGGTCGTAGTCCTCGCAGACGGTGCAGTGGAAGCGTGTCTCCACGCTTGCCTTGCACTCATTGCAGGTGTAGACGAAGCGGTCCTGGCTCTGATTGTGTAGCTCCACCAGCATGCACATGGAGCTCCACTTGGCTCTCCTCAGGGAGGAGAACTCCAGGTGCTTGTCCCGGGCCAGCGTCAGGAAGGCGTCACGCCCATCCATCAGGTCGCAGGCCATTAGGGGGTCCGGGTCCGTGATGGGGGGCAGGGAGTTGGCAGTGGGGCCGGCAATGAGACGGATTACAAAGAACACCTGTAAGGGGCAGAGAAGAAAGGATGAGCACTGGGACTGAGAGTATGTGTGTTTGTGGCTTTATTTAGAAGATGGTGACAGCATCAAATACCTCCTTGTGTTTCTCCATACAAGCGTAGAGCTTCTGGGAGAGGTCATTGGACACATTGGGCATCCCTGGTTTCTTCTTATTGGCTCGGATCAGGCTGCTGTTCTTGTTCTTGCTCGTCTTCTTGCTGTTCTTCTTTTTGGCATTCTTGCTGTCACTTTTCGGGGCCTGTGTGTGGAGAACACCAGATTAAAAATCGACTCCAATACATTCCATTAAAGCACTGAATCTGAAGCAGCCTCGAAATTGACCCAATTAGCAATGGTTCAATATCTATCCTCTAAGCAATACTTTTTAACAACAGCTACTCCTATAATGTTATTATTGAGGACAACCAATATCCCACACCCCAGATCCTGTAACATATTCACAAAAACACTCCTCTCTCCTGTTGTATTGAAGTCCTTACACTCACATCTACGCTCTCGCTGGAGGTGCTGTTCTCCTCCCTCTTCCTCTCCTCCTCCTCCTGCTCCAGCTCCTTGATGCTCTCCTCCAGCACGTTGGGCCAGAAGTCCCCCTCAAAGTATGGTAGTTCGTTGGCACTGGTGAGACGGTCCTCTGTGGCCTGCTTGAAGACATCCTGAAACAGAGCATGAATAAGATGTCAAGGGGGTGGGGGGGCTCCATGCATACAATTACCTCATAGAAGAAAGCAGTTGGATTTCTGCCTGGCACAGGCTGTGCTATGTCTGACAAAACAAAACTGATTGTAGTCACCTTGTAGTCATGCACAATGCGCTCAGCTACGGCCTTGTCCAGCATCTTCTTGTACCACTCCTGTAGACGCTTGGGCTTGGGGATCTTCTGGTCCACAGGATGACAGTGGAAGATGTAGTCGTCCCCTTCACTTGGGGGACAAGCCCAGATGTGCCCTGTTGTAAACCTGCCATGGGAGAAGAAGGGTTGAAGAATCAGACCAGCAACTGGAAAGAGTGAATCTTATTAGAACAGTAAAGTAGAATGAAATCTGCAACCGACCCTTTAGACATTTAGTACATATGTTTAGAGTGATGAGGTCAAGTCATGTTCTCAGGAATCTATGCCCACTAATAGGTTGAGCTTAGTAAAAAAAAAAAGGGCCTCGTCTCTTACCCCAACTTCTTGACGTACTCCAGGTACCCTATGAGTATCTCATGGTAGACGCCTGTGCGGAGGTGTCGAGGTTGGAAGAAGTGCACGCTGTCCAGGTAAGAGATATACACGCGTCTCTGGTTGGGCGGAGGGCTGTCTGAGCCGTACTCCTGCACATGCATGCCGAAGAAGCAGACGTCAGCCCCGTCTATGTCCTCGAACGCAAACAGCGCCTTCGTTCTGTAGGGAAAGGACTCGGACATCTCCCCGGTGTCCACAAACCTGTATCAGTTAAAGGAGAGCATAAGTAGACACACCCACATAAACACTGTATAGGCGCTGTCCCACGAGAACAGATAACGTTGTTAGGATAAGTCTCAACTCTCCCGTCTACAATGGGAATAATTGAAAGCCCACATGAACCTTGAGTCCATTTACACTAGGATCAATTTGACATCTTCCTTGGTAGTCTATATTTGCCTCCATATTAAAGAATCACTACACCTCAAGACTCTCACCTGGACTTCATGCCTGGCTTGACCTCCACCACCTTGTCGGAGACATGGACCACACGGATAGTGACGTCACCAGACTCTGGATGGTTCTGCCGCCTGAGGTAGTCATTCACTCGCCCCTCTAGGAAGCTGCCCAACTTAGTTTGGGGGAGCCCTGTGAAAATTAAGTATGGAAAGAATAGAATGGGAGAGGGAGGGAGAAATAGAGGAGGAATGATGGAGGACGGAAGGAAGAGAGGAAATGGGTGACAGCGATTAGAGGAAAGGTCACATGGTTTCGGTAAAAGCCAACCCAGTCTGGGGTGGTAGGTGGGTGTATGGGGGTTATGTCTGTTAAGTAGCTCAGAGCAGAGAACTTCACTAGTGACATTAAAGATGGAATAACCACTGGGCTCTAATCTGACAGTTAAAAAATATGTTTTTATAAAAGGGCAAGTCAGAAGCATACAAACTCAACCACTGACTTGCTTCTAGAGTGTTTCAGAGTACTCTGGAGTCAGTCTACGGCACTTGGTCAATTAATGTCTAAAATGCTCTGATAGCGGTCGTCAATTTGGCAACTAACAACATATCTGAGACTTGGACTAATCCTTTGCTCTGAACACTCAATAAATCAGAAGAGATGACAAGGTGTAAACTGGATCTGACACCATATAAGGACATTTCCCCCTCTTCCATTCAAGACATATTTCATTGAGATCCATGAATGAGTCTAGGCCAGTTGGTCCTTTTATTTTGCACGCCCGCTCGCCTACCTGTGGCTCCCTAAAAACTCTGCCTTCATTGAGGGTGTGGAGAATGGGATGGGGGAGGTAAGAATTTCCACACGTGGAAGGATTGTAGGCACGCAAAAACAGGACAACTGTCAAAGTTGGGGGGAAAAGCGTGAGTATCGATGCCATTAAAAACAAAACAAAAATCACCCAAAATATGATGATTTCAAGTAGATTTCTGGGCAGTGGACACCCACTGAGGAAAAAAAGATGAGGATGACATAAATAAGGCTCCAAATATATAAAAAAAGAAGTCCATGACTGCCTTGGTGACACACAAACCTTAAAAACAGCAAACTGTAAACCGAGAAACACTTAATGACAATGTTTTGCCATGGCCTTCAGTGTGTACAGGCCTGGGACAAGAGTGAAATCGAACCGGAAAAAGCTGCAGCGGACTGGCAGCGGCAACTATTGTCTGAGGACTGGCTTCTGAAATAAAGAAATAGGGTAGGTTACATATAACATTTTCATTGGGGAGGGAGGGGGAGATACAAAAGGGTTGGGTCATGGGAAAAAGTAGACTGGAAAAAGGTAGAATGTGTGTTAACTGACACTACTCGAGAGGACGAGTGTTCATCAGGGCGTAGGAAATTAAACCAGACTGCCTCAGAGGAAAGAAGAAAATTATTTTGAAAACACAGTGCACCAAATCATACATTTAAACAAAGATTTGAAGGGTGGAAAAAGTAAATTATGCGTTTGCTTTTCACATGAATGTATGGTGTTATACTTGTGGGATGTGCGTTTAGGAAATTAGCATGTGTCAGTAACAGCACCAAAGGAGAAGAGGGATAAAGAGAACACCGAAAAGAAACGGCTGAGTGACTGGAGAGGGGAGGGGAGACACAGACTGACACCCCGATGAAGATGACGGTAGATGAGCGCCCCCCGTTTGTCACTTACTCCACTTACTTCTGGCCGCGTATTTGTTCTCTTTCCGCGTCTTATTGGCCTTCTTAAGGCAGCTGTCACATACAAAGCTGTGGAGATGAGGAAAAGGAACACGCTTTATTTCATTACTTCAAATACATCATACTTGCATTTGTTATTTACCATTTCTCAGTGGCCTTCAGCTTCACTTCTTTGCCCTACTGAATAAGTTGACAGCAATGAATGATGTAAGGTATTGCTGAGGGTCATGATGGCAAACGGGCAACAACCACGGTAAGATTGAACCTGGAACTGCACCTTGGAATAAAGTGGGCAGTTTCACAGTTCTAACAGTCGCATTAATGTAAGATGTACAGAATGTGTATGCAAGTTGGCTCACCCTGCCGGCCATATGGTGTCATTATGCAGGACACAGATTTGGTGCATTTTACGCCCGCAGTCAGTACATTCCACAAGCCTACAGAAAAGAGATGTGGACAGAGAGAGTCACGGGTTATTGATACCATGTGTCACACACGGATATAGTCATTATTTTCTCAACAGGAGTTTCAACTAGCAGAACATTTCAAACGCAAAAGCCATGACGATAACCTAAACAGGCTAAATTGACTAAAACACAGTAAAGATTAAATATTACAGTTAACAAATATTTCACAGTCTCTAAAGTTTATGCAAATGTACCACATGGAAAACATATGGTTTGACACCAAGTACAGATCAAATGTAAAGGGGGAAAAAAAGAGTAGATACCATTCAGGGTCGAGCGTGTCATTCTTCTTCCTCTGAAACTGATCTTTGCTGATGGACCTGTGAAGAGGAGGCAGAGAGGCCCAGGAGTGTAGGAGGTAAGAACAGACTCAATCCAATCACTGGGCCAGAAATGCAATATACTATATTACAGCCATAAAGAAGTCACAAGCAATAAGAGCAGGCTCTGGCTTTATACAGGCTAGGATTCAGCAATTTTGAAAACATCATCTAACACTTCCAGAACATTAGGAGCCCTCAGTATGTTGGGGTTTTAGCTGAAGAGAGAAGAGGCAGAAATCAAGTAAAAGGATAGAGATGGCAGTTGAGGTGAACTGCTGCCTTAAGAGGTAGAGGAGAGAGAAATACATTTTATTTTTAAAGTTGACCATTTCACTAAGGGAGAGACTGAGAAGGTATTCAGTGATGGGGAGAAAGAAAAACATTTCTCAATCGCATTGATAGAAAGCATTTATAAATCAAAGGAACCAAACAATATTTACATGTCATCAAAATGAGCAATAGAAGAACCATGTCAGTATTAACATGGTGGGGGGGGTTAGGAGGGGTGGGGAGGCTGGTACTCACGTCTGAGGCTGAGAAGGATCATCCCCCAGGGACACGCACTCGCCCTGGATTTCGTTGAAACACTTCTCACAGAAGTGGTACCTGTCAGCAAGAAGCCCAAATTGTGGTGAACTAGACCGTTCGCCAACCGCACAGCCAATCACAGAGAAGGCACGAGGAAGCAGTCACCAATCAGGGCAGGGCAGGACAGGCCAGGAGAAGAGCAGAGGGCAAGGTCGTCGCCAGGTAGCAGCCAATCATGATGCAGGGTTTGTGTGTGGGCAGGCGTTTTGATTTTGCAGTTAAATTTTGGAGTGGATGATTGGTCACACCAAAGCAGGCCAATGCAGACATCACAAGCGTTAAAAAAGGAGGGAGAGAAGGGAAGAGATGGGGGAAGGGAGGGCAAAATGAATATTAAAAAAGCGTGAAATAAATCGTTACAGGTCAGACGAGGACGATGGAGGGATGAATAGGATGGGAAGAGTGAGGGACGTGGAGAACATAACATCAACGAGGACAGAGATCCAATGCAAAGCACAGATTAGTGTCACAGTCAGTGAGTGGACAAAAACATAATTAAAGGGATACTCCGAGATTTTGGGAGCGAGGCCCTTTATCTACTTCCCCAGAATCTGATGAACTCGTCGATAACATTTTTATGCCTCAGTGTGGTTTTAAGGAAGTTAATTGGCGCAATTGCTAACTAGCGTTAGCACAATGACTGGAAGACTATGGGTAATTGTGCTAATGCTATTTAGCATTGCCTCATGAAACTACCTCTATCTTCTTTCATACGCGACAGACATAAAATGGTATCCGCAAGTTAATCTGCCAAAATCCCAAAGTATCCCTTTAAGTTAACACAGTAACAAAAGGGGGGGGGGCTCGAAAAACAGTGTGGATGAGGAAAAGCAAGTGGTAGTGCAACAGCGACCCATCATCCTTTTGCTCCATTTATAAAAGAGGGTCCCTTTCTTGTGTTGGAGAGGAATTATAATACATGTAGTGAGGTTGTTAATACTATGTTGCCCTAACGTAACTACACTAGGTGATTCTGTCTTCACGGTGAAATGAATCAAGCCAATCAGCTCCACAGCTTTGTTCAATGAAATGTTCTGCAAATCAAAGTGTTCACTGCAGCTGTGCAGCAATATCGCCCTGAGTCTTATTTTAAGTATTGTGGCCAAAAGCAATTATCTATCCATTTGCCAATTATCAGTTTGATTCAATTACTTACCTGTAATTGATCAATACATTTCTCTATGCATTCTAAGTAGACTAGTGAAAATGTGTAGATTTCAAAATAATCTCAAGACAGGGAACCCACTTTGTAAATGTCAAAAGTGAAAATTAAATTTGTGAAGATGAAAATGGTGGCAGGGTGTAACCATTTAAAGCCATATTAAAACTTAACTAATCTGTGATTGAACTATGCTATATTGCAGAGAATATCAGCATGCACAATAACATCACAATAAGACAATCACTCAAGTAGATTTGTGAAATGTGGATTTATATAAAATATGCAGAAAACATGACTTGTGTACGTGGGTGTGTGTGTGAGCGAGAACCCTTGAGGATATGAATGACCCTGCTCCTTTCAGTGTCTGAGTATGTGAGTCTGTTTGTGCTTCTGTACACCCCTTACCTGTTCTGGTAACTAAAATAAGCAGCGTCACGCGGGATGGTGCATAACTGTTTCCCATAGCAGCATAGAGTTTGGGGGGAAAACTCAAGCTGCAAACATAAGAGAGGACATAGTAAGAGATAGTCTATGTACTGAAAATACTTATCCAGGAAGCCAATTATTTTGTACGATAGTATGTCTAACACGCAGTGGTAAGGAGAGGTGAAAGCTGTGCTGACTTCAATGACTGATGTTACACACATCCATGTACACACACTTCCACTTACCTTCCTCCCGCAGCAGTAGCCCAGGCCCTGCATGACCGGGTCGATTTCAGCTTCGAACACCTCGGCCAGCTTGGAGCAGTACTTGTAGACGCGGGATGTCTTGCGGTTGTACAGCCAGGCGTTGTTAAACATGAGCCAGATGTCATCCACATATTGCCAGGGCTCCTGGTACTGTCCCGTGTCCAGCTTACGCTTTATCGTCGACAGGTCTATGGGGTTCTTTACAATGTCAAAGTAGTCCTGGAGGGAACCAAGTCCAGGTGTCAGCGAGGGTACGGTTCAGCCCGGAAAGGAAGGTGGGGAGAAAAGGGATTGGTGTGTTCATCGATGCAGGAGGGGGGAAGGTAGAGAAAACCATGGTCGTCATCATCATCATCATCGTAGTTGTTGAAGTAGCAGAAGTTGTAGTGGACATCCAGGTGAAACCAGTGCAGGGGAGAGAAGAGGGTGCAGGGGACAATGTTGATGGCTGCAGAGAGATTCACGTGCAGACAGAGAGACATGACAGCTTCTCCCCTTCACCACTCAAACTTTGCACCATTTCTACATTAAATGGGGAACAGGCCAAGGAAGGACACTGGGGTGGCCATGCTTGTCCCCACCCATTCTGCCCAAATTCAAACTTCTCCTCAAATCAAGGCAAGATTAGTACTCTAAAGGCAGACCAACTTTTACATCAGTTATCAGAAATTAGAGGAAAAGCACCTGTTGTGCACTGTAAATTTGTGTTTGTTTTTCAAGCAGTGAGACAGTTCCAGTGCAACCGCGTTCTCCTCTACAGACTCTCCTGAAGGAGCATTTTCAGGGCATGAGTCAGGGTGCAAAGCTGAGGTGAACAGAGCAGTAACAACAGTCATGCAGTAACAACACACGCTGGTAAACTGGCAGCATGGAGGTTGGCAACACAGCACAGTCCAAGCCAAGAGCACTGAGACAAAGGGGCAAAGCCAAGGATCTCTCTCCGTCTCCAGGGAAACACAAACAGGAAATGAGACCCTTCACTTTGACAGAGGACACAACAGCCTGTGATGCATGAACACATGGCACATAGTATGCTACATTCCATTCATCTGAGCTCAATTACAACAACTATGAGTGTTGTTTCTACAAGTGTATTGGAAATTGAGGTGTGATAATCCCATTGTGGATGTATAAATCCTTGCACTCATAAAAGTGTGGTTTTGCTGGTTATTTGAGCACGTTAAAAGTATTTGAGCAGTATCTGAGCCTGGTTGTGTGTCCATGTTGAATACCCAGGTGGTGTTCTAGGGTCAGGTGCATCACTGGGGCTATTGAGGGTTACTGAAGAGAAGTGTGCCAATGACTTCTGAGAATGGAGTAAGTGTGCCCTAGCACTGCTTGAGGAGAGTTAAAACTATGGTGAGGACCATACGATATTAAGTTCCTCTCAAGCTGCATTTACAGTCAGCATATAGTTCTGATCTTTTTCTACTAATTGGTCTTTTGACCAAACAGATCAGCTCCTCTGCCAATAATTGGGCTGCCTGTGTACATGCAGCCTCAATGGCGTACAAACAATTATTGTAATTAGTGCCAGACATCATTGCCTGGGTATCTCTTCACGGGTGTTCAATAAGAGGTCTGAGATATTTGATTTGCTAGCCATTAGCATTATCTGAGACACACTACTGCTGCATACAGGCATTGGCACAACTCTTCACATAACTCACAATCAACTTCAACAATACTTATAACTGGCGAGGAA
Source organism: Salvelinus fontinalis (assembly GCF_029448725.1). NCBI lineage: Eukaryota > Metazoa > Chordata > Actinopteri > Salmoniformes > Salmonidae > Salvelinus > Salvelinus fontinalis. The sequence continues at coordinate 77,782,024 of NC_074666.1, read as the reverse complement.
CTGTCTAGAAAGCTTCTACTATGAATAGGCATATGTGGGAGGAAGAAAAATGAATTGCTAAATCATATCCAAATTGGAATTGTAAAAAAAAAAAAGCAATTAAAAGAAAGCAGTTTAAAGAATAAAAAAAGGAATGGGCTATGAACGTTTTTGGCTAGTAAAGGTCCCTTTTAGGGCATGTTACTTTAAATGCAGAACGGTGATGTGCCACTGATAAAATGGCTGCTTATTTTAGGCCTTTTGAAGTCTGATGAAAGGCAGAAACACAAGCCGCCATTAACAAGGCCCAGGGGTCTAACATTCATGGCCAAGGCCAAACCACCTCTCAAGTGTTGATCTTAATCAAAACTGACCGGTAGAAACCAATCCAAAAATATTTTTGTTAAATTCTAACAGACAGAAAGGTTTAAATTTGCATCTCTTAAATGTTACAGAGAGACTTATTGATTTCTGTTGACTTGGTTTACAAGCAAAACAGGTTTTAAAAAATGTACATAGCATTGATGTGTTTTTTTGTGGTGTAAGAGAATTAGAGAGAAGCAAGCATGAGCTGACACGCGCACACACACGCACCTACCCAAGAACCTACAGTAAAAACCAACTGACCTACGTTTGATGTATAGTATACTCTACCTGAGCAGAGACATATCACTCAAATTCAGGATTGAGACAGCTTTCTCTCACTAACACACACACACACAATCGCTACAACTCCCAGAGCCAACACTCTTGCACACATGTGGCAGTGGTAAGGATGAAGAGAGGGATGAAAGAAAAAGGAAAATGAAAAAGGAATGAGAGAAAAATGAACTAAAAAGAACGGTAAGAACGTCTTTAGAGGGAAGCAAAATGGAAGCCAGCGCAGTCCCTTACCAGGTTAGTTTTGTTACTAGTTCGAATACGTACGGGTATTCCCAGTAACTGGGGGTCCACCGGTTGGCGGAAGGGCAGAGACTCAGGGTCTTGGCGGTACAAGGCCTCCAGGGTGGGCATCAGAGCCTGACGCAGCTCCTCAGGCTTAAAGACTGGGGTAGTGGAAAGAGGAGGAGAGAGGGAGCGACAGAGGAGAGGAAGTGGGGATAGAGGCAGTGCAAGTAGTGGAAAAGAAGGAGCAAGAAAGATGCGATTTTTTTTGTTTGTTGATTAGGCTGTTTACCGGTGAATATACACGTCGCTTCAAAGATTCATAGCCTAGATCTATACACCATGTCTGAACTTAGGTCCGAAACAAATGTTGAGGAATGCTTGCATATGAAGATAAGGACAGGTACATTACTCCTATGAAGAAGAGAGGAAAGAGTTAGGGGTGGGGATCTTACTTTTCCTCTTGTTTTGAGCGCTGGCGGGGGAGCTGTGCGTGCCCGATGCCCCCGACCTCTCCTCTTCGTCTTTGGGCTCAGTCTTCACCTCTGGCTTCCTGTCTCTGTCCTCTATCTTCGGCGTTGCTACCGATGACGATGTGTCCATAGGCTCGCCCTTGCAGCCGTCGCCTGAAGGCTTCTCCTTCTTAATCTGAGAGGGGACATCATGTTCAATATCCTATACACATTTCCAGACATCATCCTGAATGTAATAAAATATGTTAGGTGTGTGTAAAATAATCTTCACCACGCTGGCTAGCTAGCACTGTCTTTTGCTTTTGGACCCCTGCCTTAGAAAAAAACTGGAAGCCTCACCTCAGGTTTCTCCTCTGACTTGATGTCTGCCTGTCCCTTGCCCATCTTCCCAGAGGCCTTTCCCTCTCCCTGGTCCTCGGCATCCTCATCGTCCTGCTGTTTCACATCCATCTTGGGCTCAGCTGGGGCAGGGGCGTCAGACGAGGTCAGCTGGGAGCTAGGGTCCACGCTGCTCACCGAGGCCGGAGTGGAAGCCTGGCCGTCTGCCGTCAGTGAAGACTTCTGAGACAGCTGGGAGGACAGAGAGAGAAAAGTTAATGGAAAGGAAATGAATAACAGAACCAGCCAAAAAAGATAGTGAAAAGAGTGAACAGCCAAAGACGTAGACCAACAAGGAACGGAGGGCAAGAGAATGACTAAGGTGTCTGTCCAGGCAACGAGGGAAATTACATATGGAGGTATAGCCAGAGATCAGGGATCAGCTTAGAAATCCAAAGAACAGCACTTCTGACAACCACAAGGAGTTGAGTTAGTGAGACTATGGGGAAAACTACTCACTGGAGTTTGCGGAAGCTGGGTTGGCACATGGGCATTCTGGGTAGGCACAGACTGAGCCTGCCCTGTCTGGAGGACTTCAGAAGCTCCACCACCGGTTGTCTGCTGCTGGAGCTGACTGGGCTTCTCCGAGTTTATTCCTTGCCCCATTGGCTGTGACGACGCTAGCTGCGGGAGCGGAGTGGCAACCTGGGGCGGGTTGGGCGTGTGAGGCTGGGGGGTTTGCGAGCCTGGCAGACCAGGCGGCGTCTGATGAGGGGTTGGCGTGAGGCTGCGTGCCGGGGAGGGGGAGTTCTGTCGGATGGGGGGGCAGTGCGGGTGTGAGTTGGGCTGAGAAGAGTTGGGCAGTTGCAGGTTGGAAGGAGGGCCTCCACCTACACTGCCTGGCCCCATAGAGCCCTGGGAGGGCCCTGATCCTGCCACTGAGCCTGGCTGGGCTGCAGGGCTGCTGACCGGGAGCGAGGGTGGCGTGGGCATCTGGGCCTGCTGGAAAACACCATGGAGGAGACGGTTAGTCTTTAGCCAACATCAACTATAACAACTACTTTACTGTCACCATTTACTTATAGCATTGGTTCCAGTATCTATTTACCTGTGCCACGCCTCCTTGTGGCCCTGGATGGTTCATGCCGACTGGGCCAGCCCCGAGGCCAGGACTGGACCCAGGGAACTGACCAGAAGGGAGGTACTGGTTCTGGAGCTGGGCCACATTGGGCTGCCCCATCCGCGTTGGCCCCATACCCATCTGAGTGAGACCGAACAAGATAAATTACTCAATTTTGTTCGAATTAGACCATGGTTATTTTCTAGAGTCGCTGTAATTGGAATGTTGAAATATAATCAATTTCTATCAATATTGAATGCAGTTACCTTAATTTGGACATTTGGAATGAGAGAGGGCGACTAACCTGATTTAGAGGTCCACCAAGTGGGAGGGGAGGCGTTGACCTCTGACCTAATGACTGCATACCCATTTGTCCAAACTGATTCATGCCTGAGATAGACGAGAAAGAGCAAACCAGTAACACACAGCCACCATTATATGTCCACCCTTCAGACTGGTTCGGTTTGTGCCAAGCAGCACACTAAGCTGAGCATATACAGTTGAAGTCGGAAGTTTACATACACTTTGGTTGGAGTCATTAAAACTAGTTTTTCAACCACTCCATAAATGTATTTTTAACAAACTAGTTTTGGCAAGTCGGTTAGGACATCTACTTTGTGCATGACAAGTAATTTTTCCAACAATTGTTAACAGATTATTTCACTGTACCATAATTCCAGTGGGTCATAAGTTTGTGCCTTGAAACAGCTTGGAAAATTCCAGAAAATTAGGTCAGGGCTTTAGAAGCTTCTGATAGGCTAATTGACATAATTTGAGTCAATTGGAGGTGTACCTGTGGATGTATTTCAAGGCCTACATTAAAACTCAGTGCCTTTTTGCTTGACATCATGGGAAAATCAAAAGAAGTCAGCCAAGACCTCAGAAAAAAAATGTGTAGACCTCCACAAGTCTGGTTCATCCTTGGGAGCAATTTCCAAATGCCTGAAGGTACCACGTTCATCTGTACAAACAATGGTACACAAGTATAAACACTATGGGACCACGCAGTCGTCATACCGCTCAGGAAGGAGACGCGTTCTGTCTCCTAGAAATGAACGTACTTTGGTGCGAAAAGTGCAAATCAATCCCAGAACAACAGCAAAGGACCTTGTGAAGATGCTGGAGGGAACAGGTACAAAACCTGAAAGGCCACTCAGCAAGGAAGAAGCCACTGCTCCAAAACCACCATAAAAAAGCCAGACTACGATTTGCAACTGCACATGGGGACAAAGATCGTACTTTTCGGAGAAATGTCCTCTGGTCTGATGAAACAAAAATAGAACTGTTTGGCCATAATGACCATTGTTATGTTTGGAGGAAAAAGGGGGAGGCTTGCAAGCCGAAGAACACCATGCCAACCGTGAAGGACGGGGGTGGCAACATGTTGTGGGGGTGCTTTGCTGCAGGAGGGACTAGTGCAACTTCACAAAATAGATGGCATCATGAGGGAGGACAATATATCCACATAATTTAAGCAACATCTCAAGACATTAGTCAGGAAGTTAAAGCTTGGTCGCAAATGGGTCTTCCAAATGGACAATGACCCCAAGCATACTTCCAAAGTTGTGGCAAAATGGCTTAAGGACAACAAAGACAAGGTATTGGAGTGGCCATCACAAATCCCTGACATCAATCCTATAGAACAATTGTGGGCAGAACTGAAAAAGCCTGTGCGAGCAAGGATGCCTACAAACCTGACTCAGTTACACCAGCTCTGTCAGGCGGAATGGGCCAAAATTCACCCAACTTATTGCGGGAAACTTGTGGAAGGCCACCCGAAACGTTTGACCAAAGTTAAACTATTTAAAGGCAATGCTACCAAATACTAATTCAGTGTATGTAAACTTCTGACCCACTGTGAATGTGAAGAAAGAAATAAAAGCTGAAATAAATCATTCTCTCTACTATTATTCTGACATTTCACATTCTTAAAATAAAGTGGTGATCCTTACTGACCTAAGACAGGGAATTTTTACTAGGATTAAAATGCCAGGAATTGTGAAAAACTGAGTTTAAATGTACTTGGCTAAGGTGTATGTAAACTTCCGACTTCAACTGTAGGAACAACTTACCTGCAGGGTTCTGCATCCTGTTCACCATCTGATTGGGTCCGGTGGGTCGAATCATGGAGGGGTCAGCATGAGAACCATCTGAGAGTGAAGAGAAACACATTCATTAACTTTGCATCTATGGCTACAGTAACCAGGTTTCCATCCAACCATTGCATGCGGATTAATTAACTGACGGCCTGATGGAAACAGGAAATGTGTCGGTAAAATGTCCTCATTTCCAAAAACAAAATACGCTAGACAAGGGTGGATCTGATTAAGCGACAATTCCGGTAGAAATATTGATATAATAACCATCATATCGAAGTAAACTTGAAGTCACGCAATGATATGTTACATTGTAGGCTTACCACCACAACACGAGGTGGAAAAGCATGAATAGTTTATATGCAGATTAACCAAGCTATGATCAACTTCACATGGTGGTTAAGTGCACGGTGATCTTGCAAACTTCCCCAAAAAATTGATGGTAGGCCATTATTTGAATGTTGGTGACATGATGATTGGTGCTTGGCTGCCAATGATCAAATAAAATAATCTTGTTCTTATTCATATCATATAACCCACCCTGTCCACTTTACCAGCACACTTGTGTAATTAACCGTTTCTGTGACAAACCCATCAGTAGAGTTGAAAATGTGATTGAAACACATTGAACTTCTGTTATTAGTTACCATACCTGAGAATTAACCGCAAAAGTAATTTGTGTATGCACTCTCATTACACATAGCTTTTAAGCCACATGAAATTCTATTTGTCTCATGCACCGAATACAACGAGTGTAGACTTTACAGTGAAATGATTGCCTTCAAGCCCTTCCCAATGATGCAGATTTTTTTTTTTTTAAAGAGAATACACCTAAAAAAATAAACACAAGAGGAATAAAATAAGTTTGGACACACACCTCTGCTGGGAGAATACTAATTTAGTTTTTATGCTGATTTTTGAAAAGTCTTGAAAATGTTACCCATTGGATGGAAATCTAGCTATTGAAGTAAATAGAGCCACGCAATTGGGATCAAGCAGTGCTAATCACACCTATGTTGAAAGAGAGTAGCTACAGTTGAAGTCAGAAGTTTACATACACTTAGGATGGAGTCAATAAAACTCGTTTTTCAACCACTCCACAAATTCCTAGTTAACAAACTATAGTTTTGGCAAGTTGGTTAGGACATCTACTTTGTGCATGACACAAGCAATTTTTCAACCAATTGTTTACAGACAGATTATTTCACTTATAATTCATTGAATCACAATTCCAGTGGGTCAGAAGTTCACATACACTAAGTTGACTGTGCCTTGAAACAGCTTGGGAAATTCTAGAAAATTATGTCAGGGCTTTAGAAGCTTCTGATAGGCTAATTGACATCATTTGAGTCAATTGGAGGTGTGCCTGTGGATGTATTTCAAGGCCTACCTTCAAACTCAGTGCCTCTTTGCTTGACATCATGGGAAAATCAAAAGAAATCGGCCAAGACCTCATAAAAAAAAAAACTAATTGTACACCTCCACAAGTCTGGTTTATCCTTGGGAGCAATTTCCAAATGCCTGAAGGTACCACGCTCATCTGTACAAACAATAGTACGCAAGTATAAACACAATGGGACCATGCAGCCGTCATACCGCTCAGGAAGGAGACGCGTTCTGTCTCCTAGAGATGAACGTACTTTGGTGCGAAAAGTGCAAATCAATCCCAGAACAACAGCAAAGGACCTTGTGAAGATGCTGGCGGAAACAGGTACAAAAGTATCTACAGTGGGGAGAACAAGTATTTGATACACTGCCGATTTTGCAGGTTTCCCTACTTACAAAGCATGTAGAGGTCTGTCATTTTTAACATAGGTACACTTCAACTGTGAGAGACGGAATCTAAAACAAAAATCCAGAAAATCACATTGTATGATTTGTAAGTAATTAATTTGCATTTTATTGCATGACAAGTATTTGATACATCAGAAAAGCATAATTTAATATTTGGTACAGAAACCTTTGTTTGCAATTACAGAGATCATACGTTTCCTGTAGTTCTTGACCAGGTTTGCACACATTGCAGCAGGGATTTTGGCCCACTCCTCCATACAGACCTTCTCCAGATCCTTCAGGTTTCGGGGCTGTCACTGGGCAATACGGACTTTCAGCTCCCTCCAAAGATTTTCTATTGGGTTCAGGTCTGCAGACTGGCTAGGCCACTCCAGGACCTTGAGATGCTTCTTACGTAGCCACTCCTTAGTTGCCCTGGCTGTGTGTTTCGGGTTGTTGTCATGCTGGAAGACCCAGCCACGACCCATCTTCAATGCTCTTACTGAGGGAAGGAGGTTGTTGGCCAAGATCTCGCGATACATGGCCCCATCCATCCTCCCCTCAATACGGTGCAGTCGTCCTGTCCCCTTTTCAGAAAAGCATCCCGAAAGAATGATGTTTCCACCTCCATGCTTCACGGTTGGGATGGTGTTCTTGGGGTTGTACTCATCCTTCTTCTTCCTCCAAACACAGCGAGTGGAGTTTAGACCAAAAAGCTAAATTTTTGTCTCATCAGACCACATGACCTTCTCCCATTCCTCCTCTGGATCATCCAGATGGTCATTGGCAAGCTTCAGACGGGCCTGGACATGCGCTGGCTTGAGCAGGGGGACCTTGCGTGCGCTGCAGGATTTTAATCCATGATGGCGTAGTGTGTTACTAATGGTTTTCTTTGAGACTGTGGTCCCAGCTCTCTTCAGGTCATTGACCGGGTCCTGCCGTGTAGTTCTGGGCTGATCCCTCACCTTCCTCATGATCATTGATGCCCCACGAGATGAGATCTTGCATGGAACCCCAGACCGAGGGTGATTGACCGTCATCTTCAACTTCTTCCATTTTCTAATAATTGCGCCAACAGTTGTTGCCTTCTCACCAAGCTTCTTGCCTATTGTCCTGTAGCCCATCCCAGCCTTGTGCAGGTCTACAATTTAATCCCTGATGTCCTTACACAGCTCTCTAGTCTTGGCCATTGTGCAGAGGTTGGAGTCTGTTCGATTGAGTGTGTGGACAGGTGTCTTTTATACAGGTAACGAGTTCAAACAGGTGCAGTTAATACAGGTAATGAGTGGAGAACAGGAGGGCTTCTTAAAGAAAAACTAACAGGTCTGTGAAAGCCGGAATTCTTACTGGTTGGTAGGTGATCAAATACTTATGTCATGCAATAAAATGCAAATTAATTACTTAAAAATCATACAATGTGATTTTCTGGATTTTTGTTTTAGATTCAGTCTCTCACAGTTGAAGTGTACCTATGATAAAAATTACAGACCTCTACATGCTTTGTAAGTAGGAAAACCTGCAAAATCAGCAGTGTATCAAATACTTGTTCTCCCCACTGTATATCCACAGCAAAGAGTCCTATATTGACATAACCTGAAAGGCCACCTAGCAAGGAAGAAGCCACAGCTCTAAAACCACCATAAAAAAAAGCCAGACTACGGTTTGCAACTGCACATGGGGACAAAGATCGTACTTTTTGGAGAAATGTTCTCTGGTCTGATGAAACAAAAATAGAACTGTTTGGCCATAATGACCATCGTTATGTTTGGAGGAAAAAGGGGGAGGCTTGCAAGTCGAAGAACACCATGCCAACCGTGAAGGACGGGGGTGGCAGCATCGTGTTGCTTTGCTGCAGGAGGAACTGGTGCACATCACAAAATAGATGGCTTCATGAGGACGGAAAATGATGTGGATATATTGAAGCAACATCTCAAGACATCAGTCAGGAAGTTAAAGCTTGGTCGCAAATGGGTCTTCCAAATGGACAATGACCCCAAGCATACTTCCAAAGTTGTGACAAAATGTCTTAAGAACAACAAAGTCAAGGTATTGGAGTGGCCATCACAAAGCCCTGACCTCATTCCTATAGAAAATTTGTGGGCAGAACTGAAAAAGCATGTGCGTGCAAGGAGGCCTACAAACCTGACTCAGTTACACCAGCTCTGTCAGGAGGAATGGGCCAAAATTCACCCAACTTATTGTGGGAAGCTTGTGGAAGGCTACCTGAAATGTTTGACCCAAGTTAAACAATTTAAAGGCAATGCTACCAAATACTAATTCAGTGTATGTAAACTTCTGACCCACTGGGAATGTGATGAAAGAAATAAAAGCTGAAATAAATGACTACTATTATTCTGACATTTCACATTCTTAAAATAAAGTGGCGATCCTAACTGACCTAAGACACTGACTTTTTACGAGGATTAAATGTCAGGAATTGTGAAAAACTGAGTTTAAATGTATTTGGCTAAGGTATGTAAACTTCTGACTTCAACTGTATGTTGTCAAATGTGTGTGTGTGTTAAAAGCGTCTACTCACTGGACGGCTGTCCGGGGGCCAGAGGCGACTGGCCCATGCCAAGGGGTCCCTGAGGCAGGCCTGAGGGGGGCATGCCGGGTTGCGTGGGCATCATGCCCTGCTTCTGTAACCGCGTCCGCCGCTTTTCCTCCAGTTCCTTCTGGATTTTATAGATCTTCTCAGCCAGGAGGTGGTAGTACTCCGCCTGGTAGCAATTTAGGAAATTCAATAAATGTATATACACCCTCTAGTCCGCCATTACTTGTTGTGGTCAGTTATTGAATACGGTGATTTAAACTTTCTGGTATACTACTGTAATACCCGTCTTCACCCACAACATTGAGGAGTTAGTTCTCACCCTGCTGTTGGCCGACTCATACATGTCCCCCTCTACTTTACGAGCGTATGCCACCAGGTTCTCCATCCGCCGGTCCTTCAGCGCAGCCGGGTCCGGGGTGGGGAAGATGGCCTGCACACTGCTCACCCAGCAGACGGATAAAGAGATACAGAGAGATAAGCCAAAAGACACTGACAGCCTGCAATGAATCATAATTGTGTGGTGTGGGTGCAGTCCAGAGTCACATACAGAGTACTAGACTAATAGCAACAGCAGATAAACACTTTTTCATTAAAACTGCAATGGCCTACGTGTCCCCCCTCTGTGACTCTGGTGCAGTCAGGGCAGACTCACAGCTTGTGGACGAGGTGGTTGCGCAGGTCCTGGGTGATGTCCTCGTGCCAGTTCTTCCTCATGCCCGCGGCTGAGGGAGGGGTCGCCATGGGCATGGAGCCCAGGCTGCCCACCCCGCTGCCATCGTTCATCAAACTGAGAGACGAAGAGAGGGGGACAGAAACGACAAGCTGGAAGCTATAATTTTACTCATGGTAGTCAATGAAGTAACTTTGTGAACTTGTGAGTGTGTTGCCTTGTAGAATAATGTTTTAAGTCTTTAGAGCTGGCAGGACCATAAAAATCAGTATTGAATTCCAAGGATAGTGAGTTCTTACCTCGATGAACCTCTACCCCTGCACATTGACTCAGTACCGGTACCCCCTGTATATAGCCTTATTATTGTTATGTATAGGTCTTGTGTTACTTTTTGATTGATTCAAATTTATTTATTTTTACTTTATTTTATTTAGTAAATATTTTCTTAAGGAGAAGTCTATCTTTAATTCTGTGAATATTACTTGTATCTTTTATCAATGTTTATTATGAGGATTTCTGTGGCTATCTGCAAAAACACCGGATGTTTTGGAATCAAAACATTACTGCACGTAATGCGCCAATGCAAACTGAGATTTTTGGATATAAATATGCACATTATCGAACAAAACATACATGTATTGTGTAACATGATGTCCTATGAGTGTCATCTGATGAAGATCAAAGGTTAGTGATTAATTTTATCTATATTTCTGCTTTTTGTGACTCCTATGGAAAAATGTCTGTTTTTTTTACTTGGCTCGGAACTAACAATCATATGTTGTGCTTTCGCTGTAAAGCCTTTTTGAAATCAGACACAATGGGTAGATTAACAAGATGTTTATCTTTCATTTGCTGTATTGGACTTGTTAATAATGTGTGAAAGTTACATATTTCTAAAAAATATGTTTGAATTTCCCGCGCTGCCTTTTCAGCGGAATGTTGTCGAGGGGTTCCGCTAGTGGAATGCCTGCGCTGGAAAGGTTAACTCTATTTCTTGAACTGCATTATTGGTTAAGTGCTTGTAAGTAAGCATTTCACGGTAAGGTCTACACCTGCTGTATTCGGCGCATGTGACAAATAAAATTTGATTTCATGGGGAGGGTATGAGTGTGTTGTTGTACCTTTGCACATTCATATTGTTGTGAAGCATGACGTCTGGTAGCAGGTTGGACTGATTGGGGGGCTGCACCCCCACCCCTCCATTCATCCCCATGGGGTTCCCTCCTACAGGGGCAGATAAAGAGAGGACAGGTTCAAAGCAGTTCCTTTCCTCGGAATCACAACCATACACTTTAAAAATGTTCTCCTGCTCAATCAATGACTAAACTAAGAAGTCTGCTACACTGCCCCTTGGTCGTTGTTCATTTTTCTAGATTCTTCCTCCTCTTCACCAACACTGTTGTTGACGAGCCAATGCCCACTCACCCATGGCATTTAACGACCGCATGCCAGGCTGGTTGGGCAGGTTGGCCTGAGATGGTTGCTGGGGCATCTGGTTGCCCTGGTAGGTGAGGCCCAGGGCGGCGTAGGCCCTCTCAATGGAGCTGGGGTCGATCTGGTTGGGCGGGGTGAGGTTAGGGGTACTGGGCTGACCCCCTGGCACTGCCCCTAATGAGTTGCCCAGGCCAACCCCAGCACTGCTTAGTAGAGCTGTGGAGATGAAGGGAGAGGGAAAAGAAGTGAGAGTGAGAGATAATCAACTTGCCATGAACGATGACGGGAACCGATGCTGAACAGGTAGCCATCTTGGTTCAAACACACGTAGTACATCACAATGCAGAGGACGGACACATAGCTCAATACAAACCACACTCACACTGCTGGTTCCTTTTGTCTCCAGCGTTCTTGAGCGGCAGGCAGACAGGACAGTCGTGCCGAGTGCAGTTCTTCCAGTGAGAGATGATCTGTCGTGACGAGGCACAGTGTGCCACTGAGGGGGAAGAGAGAGAAAGAAGGAGAGAAAGTGAGACAACTGACAGCGCAACACAATGACAGTGTCCCAGTAGAGACCTAATGTCAGCAGTAAGGCGGGAAATCTAACTGTAAAAACAAGGGAAACCCCAGAGCATGATTGGCCTGATTGTTGAAAAGCAACACAGAAACATGAATGAAATGAAGCTCAAACCAAGAGGAAGGATGCATCTCAATAGTCTAAAGTGGCTTCCTATACTTCCTCTAGGAGAGAGTGGAAGCCACTTCAGAATATTAACCAACCAAGAATAACAGTATTGAAAAGGACCACCAACTCACCCTGGCAGGACTTTCCAGCCTGGCAGTGGGTCATGTGGTTGAGGACGTTCTTCATGGTGCGGCAGTGGGGCAGGCTGCACTGGCGCACCTCCCCGTTGGCCTGCTCCCGCCGCTGGCACTTGTGGGCGTGGAGCAGGAGCACCAGCTGCTGCTGAATCAGCTTGCGCTTCTCCGGGTCGGCAGTGGGAGGCGCTGCCCCCGGACCTGTTGCCACAGTACCAAGGCCAGCCTGGGCCCCGGCTCCAACCGCCGCTCCACCCACCGACACTGGCCCTACTGCCGAGGCCTGCTGTGAGGCCTGATGACACAGAGCGAAAAGAGAGTGAGTTAACCAGAGGGGATAGGGGGATGTAGAAGGAAGATGGCTGGAATAGAGGGGCTGTATGGAGGATTAAAGACAAGGGAGGGCCTTTAAAAAGGGAGATCAAAGTTGACAAGGTGGGATGGGCCGAACTAAGAGCAGTGGATTGTGAGTGAATTACCACTTAAGTCCAGAGGGTCTTTAATCTAGTATTTTAGTAGGACTGACAATACCAGTATCGCAATGTTTTTTCCATGGTAAAAATAAAAACACGAAGCAGACCAAACTCTTTAGTACTTTAAAAACCTGCTGTATGTAAAATAGTCTGCTATAGCTCGGGAAACAAATAAATGTGAGTCTGGATGACAACATAATGACATTTGTTTCCAACACTAGGGCTGTTATCCTAAAGAAGTTAAATCCACTTCACGTTTTGTTTCCTTGCCACAACACGTATCGCAATACTGGTATTGTCCCAGCCCTATATTTTTCACAAAAATAAGAGGAACAGAAAAAGATAGAAGACTGAAGGAGCATGCCCTCACCATCCCAGCCATGCCCTGTATAGGCGGTGTCTTCTTGTCCAGGTTGAACTGGGCCAGGCTGTTGGCCAGACCAGCCTTGTTCTGGTGCTGTGGGCCCAGCCCAGCACCACCCAGAACCTGGCCTGCTAACTGACCGTACGGACCACCATAGGGGCCCACATTAGCCATCATATTCATCTGAGAGAGACGGGGGCAGAGGAAGAGATGGGGAGAAATTAAGGGAATGTTAGGTGAGTGAGATGTAGTTTACACTCATGGTCCTGGTTTTCTTTATTGAACAAAATGAAAATAATTGGCAGATTTTTTAGAGCAGATTAAACGACACTAATTAAGCTTCATTAACTTTAAAATCACTAGCAACCTGAGATAAGTTGTTGACAGATAATAGAGTTCAATCTCTGGACCATTAGGCATTACACTGCTTTGAGCAGTAATCAGTCTGGTCTTATTCACGGAGGTTGTTAAGAAAGCATTAACGCTGACATACTTACAAAAACATAATTCAACAAATAGCTTGAATTTTCCTAGCATTTTCACACAAACACCAAGCTCTGTTGAAGACAATAGTGATCTAGGGGTGACAATGAGAGAACAGCTGCTTGCTAAGGGGGAGAAAGACCAAATCAGATCTTACTCCAGCAGCTTTCATCATCTGTTAACCCTTATCCTTACAAAATATCATCAGCCTAAAGGAATGTAATCAACTACTTCCAACAAAAGACACATACGGCCAACAGATAAATAAGCTGGTCACTGCTCAGCTGGGTCCCATCAGGATCGTTTTGGATGGAACTTGACGGCTGTAAGTGTGCACCCTTCTTACTCCCCACTGTTTTAGACACCTTATGGAAACGCATGTAGACACTGCCCAACTGACAATGAACATCTATGCTCTCAGCTGCCCAAAAACTAAAAGAGAACATGCATTGATGGTTTGGGCTTTTAGCCTCAGGCAGTCTACTGCTCTGGAGGTGTTAAGCAAGGCAACATCAGCCTGAACATGACAGCATCCACTGCACCCAGCCCTCGTGAAAACAGCTCTGACAACTGATTGGATTGTCATATTTACAGCACCAACAAACAAGCATTTAAACTGAAAAGCACCGACATTCTGATCCAATTATTTATATAGCAATGTGAAGTGCGTATTTAAAATTAGCCTATGGCAACATGATAGCTGGGATACACAATAACAGGGTAAAGGTTGATGAATCTGCTCTGCTGCCGTCAGACATACTTGATCAGTTCCGAAAGAGGCACTTCACAGTTCACACACTAAATACTCTTCTCGATTCTGGTCAATTAATGTTCATTCAGAGCAATCTTGAAACCATCTAATGACATATTAAACATAGTATCTCACTGTTGTCAAGACAGCTAGCATAGCCAGATGTGCTTAACACCAAGACCAGCACAGAGCAAAAGAGCAGTAACGTCAATGTGTAAAAGAGGATCCTGCTCCGGTAGACATTTATGAACACAAGTCGATCTACAAAACAATTTGAAGGTCTTACCTTGTTCAGTGCTCCAGGTTGCTGTGGCCTCATCCCAGCCTGACCCCCTGCCCCCATTTGCTGCCCCCCCTGCTGCTGCAGGGTTTCTGCCAGCAGGTTACTGTTACTTCCCATTCCCGGGTTGACCTGGTAACCCATTCGGGGCGAGCCATTCATCACCTGGCCTCCCATCATGCCCTGAGGCGTGGACCCTTGATGCTGTCCGTTGCCCTTCTGGGCCCCCATCATGGCCCTGTTCAGTCCACCCACCATGCCCGCCTGCTGCATCATTCCAGCCTGCTGGGGTGAGGGGTGCTGCCCCTGGGGACCCATATTCTGGGGCCCAGGGGAGGCATTCATGCTGCCCAGGAGTCCCATGGAGCCACCGGGGCTGTTGGTGGCTCCCTGTTGACCCGAGGGTGGCAGCGCTCCAGCCCGGAGAAGCTCCGAGAGCTGTTTGTGTTTGGCAGCAGCGTCCTGGCCTCCTCCCAGGCTGGTGTGCAGCTGGCTGAGGTCCCCGCCGTTGACCAGCCCCAGCTCCGACGAATTGATGAGCTCATCGGGTAGGTCGTGCTCCAGGTCAAAGAGTGAACCGAAATCTGGAAGGGGGTAAGAGGAGGAAAGAGAGGGCAGTGTAAGTGGGATATCCTGAGGTGTACATTGAGAGCAGTAGCAAATAAATGCACTTGTGCCCCTTGACATGGCAAGCTCACTAATAAAGCTCTAACCTCCTTCAAATGTATGTGCAGCAATAACTCATTCTGGAAAGAGAAATAACTCCATCTAAAAAGAACCAACTAAATGAATCCCTCCTCTTTCTGGACCCTAACGGCGTCTGCATACTATGTTCCATTTACTCCTAGCAAAACTTGGCTAGGCGAGGTGACCTTTGCTTAAAAGACCTTAGCCAGTATACACTTCCTCAAAATGGCCTGAATTAATTTAAGATAACTCAAGAAATCTTTAATTCACTTTGATGTTTTTGCTGAGGTGGTCTTAGTCATGCAATTTTACATCTAACTAAGATGGTTGTTGCAGTATTTCGCAAGTGAAAAAACGTGCATGAAAACAAGTTGTCTCTCGTTTAATGACAAACACTTTATTGAAGAATCCGTACGGTTGACCAATCACTGACAAAAGGGCGTAGACTTCGGTTACGGGACTTCGGCTTGCCTCGTGAAAAACTGTGGTGTGCACAAACAGCCGAACAAACCCTTGTTGAACACAAAAACGTCAAAATGTCATCATAATATATGCACAAACTTTTTCAGATGGGAAGCATGCGGACGCCTTAAGTCAGTGCAACGGCTGGCTGCAACCAACTAAATTAATCCCTCCCCTTTCTGGACCCTAAGTCAGTGCAGCGGCTGGCTGCAGCCTCCCACCAAAGGGTTTCCTCTCCTGGGCCAGTTTGTGGTTTGATGGGGTGGCAAACAGAGTGGACAGGGTAGGGTCAGAGTGTGAAGCCACAGAAGTAAACACTGACGGAGTAGCAGGTGGATGCATGTGTATAGAGGACATTTCTCTGCCTCTTCATAGAGAAAGGGAAATAGCAAGAGCACAGACATTCCTGCTAAGTTGCAAGATCTACTTGAATTTCCCCTGTCTGAGACACGTGCCTTCACTTACAGTGCAGGGTGGATACCAAACAAAGTCAAACCTTTGTGTCCTTTATGACTATCATATGGCAAACAAACACCTCTGGATATAGAACTTCGGAAACGGGGGGGCAAGTGGTCCATTTATGACACCAGGTTGAGGATGTACTTGGCAGAGACTTGAAATGCCTACGGCACCAGAAGCATCTCAGTCTCACCTCTTGCCATCTCTAGCTTAGAGCAGCAGCAGACTGCAGCCATCTTAGAGGGGGGAAAAGATCTAACATGAAACACACAAGAGCTGATCCGCTCAAATATGCAAGCATGCATCCTCAGTCAAGCTCGAGTCTCTTTTAGAGAAACAGGTGGGTGTGTTAATATTTCTACACTATCCTCCAAGTTGCAGTGACTATAGCACAGGCAACACTCAAATTGTTCTTCTGCACGGCATGGATACAAAATCCGTACCTGTAGTTTAAGACAGAGGAGCTACATACAGACGTTGAACCCCGTCAGTCTCATAAACAAGAAAGAGAGCCTTCTCAATTTACCTCCTATATCCCCCGACTCTTACTAAAATGAAGATCTAGGCTAATCCCCCCCACCACCATGACCAATGAAACACATGGTTAGTTGTGTACACTTGTGTCTGGGGGATGATGACAGAAACTACCTCTAAAGCAGTGATTTTGCAAATGCTTGGTTGTGCAAATGCTACTGTGAGCTACACCTGGTCCACAAGATTCAGTCCAGCACCAATGCCTCAGACTCCCATCACAATGGGAGGCAACAGACAGCAGAGGTTTACTGGACTGACATCACCATTTTCACAGCCCAACCAATTGTGCCATCACAGGGTCAAAAGTATTATTTTATTTTTTTAGGAAAGGAGGGGGGTTGCATGTTGCATTTGCTCTTCCCTTCCAAACAGACTCAACTTTTCACCACAGAGTGGTTTGTTAGACCTGTGCAGAGCCTTTCCTAGAATTCCAGTAATGACTCAGTTGGTACAACATAACTTGGATGACACTTAAAATCAGAGCTGTATGTTAAGAGATTAAGAGAGAACATGCTTGTACAAGGCATATGCTTCATGTGTAATGGCGACTTGGTTGAGCTAGTACAGTACAGATTCTGATCTTTTGCCGAATTGTGGCCACAGTGTCCCAAAAAAGTTACATCTAGACTTTGTGTCATGTGAGAAATTGCATTGAAACGAAAGCTAAAACTTATGCAGGGACCTATTTGGGCAATCCTGAATTGTTTAATATGTGGATAAAAGCATCCTGATGACAGACATCACATGGAGAAACAAACAAAATGGGGAATCGTGGGTGCCAACTACCAGCCAAGGCAGATGTTAACTCCTTTGAATACTACCCATTGAATAAATATGAATTGGATGCGTCAGGGAGTGGGGTCTGCATAATTAGAAAATCTGATGTGTTTTTCAATCTGGCCTATAATAATTTAAGCTTGACATTTAACTTTTACCATGTTTTCAAAGTATTCAAAGGCGTTAACATTGTATAGCAGTCCTGAAAATTAGGGGCAAAAAACAACGACAGGACTCAATGGTAGGAATAACGTCCAACACCACCTTATACTACAGTCCAAACAATTCAGACTTTAAAACAAAGGGTATGAAAAAGCTAGACACATGCATACAAACGCATAAGATAACATTACGCTGCTACATATGTAGCGACAAAAGGCACTACAACTTTCGTCTGCTCACGAGCAACTTGACTCTCGCTAGCAAGTGTAGCCACTAGACAACAATGCAGCAGTACACAACACACAGAAGTGGTGATGGCTCGGTCACAACGCTAACTAACTGCCGTAAGTATAACAACACTTCAGACACCATGTTACAGCGAAGTTGTCTGAACAGGTTCAAATAAATGAGCCCCTACACCAATCCAATACTGAAAATGTACATGGTGTCACCTCTCTAATAAGCTAGCTATGCCACCTTGCCCAAGATTGATAAGAGCTAACGTTCAGCTAGTTAGCTACACAAACATCAAAAGCATGCATCTTTATTGCTTGCAACGCTCAAGTTAAATATCTAACGTTAGCTAACTATCCATAAATGGTTGCAAGCTGCAGCTAGTTAAATAGGAGAAGTAACGTGGGCTAGCTAAATTGGCCAACTAGCTACTGTAACAACCTAAAACATTCCAATACTGTGAGTTCACAAGTTGCTATACGTGGACTATCCCATTGTTTCAAGCGGGCAGATAACTTCAGACCATAGATAGCACTGGGAGGGCAATTAGCCAGTCTACCTTACTTTGACCAGTTGGGTAACAAGCAAACCTTTACTACTACCACCTAATTGGTAGCTAACGTTGGCATCACAACTTGGCTGATGATGGATGTGGCTCATTCATGTGAAATCCATGTGAACTTAGTAAAACAAGCTGGTTAACTTGCTAGGTAATATAACATCCCTGAACAGCTAGGCAGGACTGTTATAGCATTTAAAATGTTTACCGTTTCCATCACTGGCGGAGACTGAGAGAGCAGGGGATGATAGTTTAGGCCTCTTGGCTGAAGGCGGGCCGGACTCCAGAACATTATCGGCCATATTTTTTCACGAATTAAAAAATAGCTATATATCCACAAAGGATTGGCTTATTCCCTTGTTTGCGTCTGAGTTCTTTCAAACTTCCCTTCTGTAAATGTTTGTGATTCTTCCCCCACCGTTTAGGGACGGTAGGGGGAAAGGAGGCAATTGCGATACACTCTTCCTTTCAGGGTTCCCTCTCGATCTATGCTTAGCCGTCGCTATCAATCCCCCTCCCCTGTCGGAGATGTTGTTCCTTTATAGATTTTTCCGAGTTTAGAAGGAGGGAAGGTGGGGTCGATGAAAAAGACAAGCAAGTAGGCCTTCGACAATCTCATTTAGCCTCTTTGGCATTGGAAAAATGGTCCCAAGACCTGTCCTCCATGGCAGCATCAGTCTTTTCCGCCATAGTCACCGGCGAAATCGAGTGTTTAATTCTAGAGCACTCCACTCAGGGGTCGTGTCCAGGGAAGCAAAATGGGAAACGCGATAAAGAACGCAAGCAAACCGTACCCCAGTGGTAGGTACCTTTGGGGGCCTCGTCTCATGCAACAGTTATGAGGGACCCGAAAACGGATAAATCTTCCACTTTGTCTGAATTGCCATTACAGTCAATGCAATTTGATCCCAACATTACCACAAAGTAATGAGTTGTCAAATAATACAATTATGGCGTTAGGTCCTTAGTCTAATACAAAAAACACGGATGAATGTGTCCGACAGTGACAGAATATCAAAATCATCCCCATACGTAAATTGGGATCGTCAAGAAACAAGAACTTGATAGGCTTATCTATATTTGGGGCTATGAAACCGGGATACCCAGTCCCAATGAGTGATAGTGGTTTAAGATGCATTTAAAGCATGGGTTAAAAACCTCATTCAACATTGAAAACAATTAGCATTGTCTTTTAGATAAATACCATTGTATAGGGGTGCAATTCAAATCTGAAAAAAATAACAGTGACGCTGACTGATCAAGTTCCAATAGATTGTACTACACCTATGGGCTCCTATTCGATAAATTAATTCCATGCATTTAATAAATTTCCCTTACCATCTACTTGTAGTCTACATCGTGACATTAGTTTGTTAGTTTGTCAATGCAAGGCACTGAATTGGAAAAAATAACGGACACTGAATGCACATTTGGATGTTGCACCCTTTGCGCGATTATGCCAATTACATGCAATGAGGTTAAATTGAAACAATACAATTTTGAGCAATTAGTTTGTTATGACAAATCATTTAGGCTAAATTCTGAGATTTGATGTTGCAAGAATCGTTTGAGTTATAGCCCAGAATGTGCCAATTAATGTCCTATCAAATTGATTCAATTAGTCCTAGTTTTATTTTGCAGAGGACGTTTGGTTTACTTCCACAAGTGTTGAGATTTAAAGCTTACCCAAGAAAGCTCTTCAAAGGTAATCATATAACCTACTGCAATAAGATCACCATTGATTAGAAAGATGAAATTGGTTGATAAATATTGCAAGAAATCATCGGTCACTGCGTATGCTGATTTAGGTTGCAATGCAAGTGAAGAAAAAAATCCCGAACAAGAGAATACAGCGATGAGCGAAAATCTGATAAAGCGAGGGGTCGCTACAATACTATGTCTATTTTAGAAAAGTGTCAAGCTTCGTCCATAAAATAATGATAGCAACACCCCCAAACATATGTGGTCCACAAAATCCTTTGAGTCTTTGTGGTGGTAAATGCCCCCCTTCACGATTATCCTAATTTATATTTTCCTTTAAACCTTCCTTTTACTCCCGCCTCAAATACCCAATATACAATTATCGGTATATTTGTCTATGCGGGCATTTTTTCATCTGTGGCGATGGGTAAATTATGATTTTTTTTTCATGTTGTATTTTTTCTTTCGCTCGCAGGTTTTTTTCTTCGTTAAATATATTGCCTTCTTCCGCCTCTCCTCTCCACTCCGTAAAAACACCCCTTCCTTGGATTTTCAGAGATTTTCCTTTTTTCACTCCCTCATTCTTCTCCTGCCTTATCTTTTATTTTTACTTTCTTCCCTCTTTTCGCACCGACACGACATCGCCACTCTTTCACCGGCGGGTCTTGGAGTCGCTATTATCGACGCTGAAGTCGCTTTCTTTCTCGGTATCTCCTGCCTCTCTCGATCTGTCCGCACAAACAAAATGGCGGCTTGTTGTTTCTACTCCTCTGATACGGGGGAGGGTTGAGGTACAGCAACATTAGGCGTGAAGGGGGTTGGTACTCGGGTTTGCCCGGAAAATCCTTTCGAATTTTTTCGGAGCGGCAATACCAGTGTTATCATCTGTAGGGGGCAGTCGTTTTCCACCAACAAATCAGAATGTATTTAAGAGGGCGCTTCGCTTCTATCGATACAAATAAGATTATCATTGCGGCAAACGATGCTCATATAGGCTTATATCAGGTGTCTCATTTAGGTAGATTTATGACCAACTGTTACAAATAATAACTGAATATTCTGTTATAACAGCATTTTCAATTAGACATGACTACGTATAAAAACTAACACACACACAAATATACATTTTGTCTTCATCAATAAACTCATATCTCAAATCCCACTATTCCTAATAAATGAGACAATTCTTGCACAATAGAGCCATTATCTAATGCTCTCCTATCCTGCAAGGAACCTGTGAAATGTATTAGTTTGTGAGAACAGACATTTTCTTTTTATAATAGAAATGACAATGAAAACATTACCACATTCAGATCCATGAGGAATAATCACGCAGTCCTCCAGAAACCCATATAATTAATTGGGAAAACAAGTGATGCTAGTGAATACATGGTAGTGGATGTACCACAGCCTGTAGTAAATGTTTCCTGCCAGTCAAAAGATACCGTGTTAAAAAGGGGGATTGTGTTGTTCATTGCCAGTTATAAACTGCGGCTCAACTCTCAAAGTCTAAGAAACTGGACATTATTGTGGCTGCAGCAGAAACGTTTTTGGGACTTAAGGATTTTATACTGAACAAAAAATATAAACGCAACATGCAACAATTGCAAAGATTTCACTGAGTTACAGTTCATAGAAGGAAATCAGTCAATTGAAATAAATTCATTAGGCCCTAATCTATGGATTTCACATGACCCGGCAGGGGCACAGCCAATTGGGAGCCAGGCCCACCCACTGGAGAGCCAGGCCCAGCCAATCAGAATGAGTTTTCCCCCACAAAAGGGCTTTAATTACAGACAGAAATACAACCTCCCCCTTCTCAGACAATCCCCCGGCGAGAAGAAGCCAGATGTGGAGGTCTTGGTCTGGCATTGTTAAACGTGGTCTGTGGTTGTGAGGCCGGTCGGATGTACTGCTAAATTCTCTAAAACGATGTCGGAGGCGGCTTATGGTAGAGAAATTAACAGTAAATTCTCTGGAAACAGCTCTGTTTGGACATCCCTGCAGTCAGCATGCCAATTGCACGCTCCCTCAAAACTTGAGACATCTGTGGCATTGTGTTGTGTGACAAAACTGCACATTTTAGAGTAGCCTTTTATTGTTCCCAGCACAAAGTGCACCAGTTTAATGATCATGCTGTTTAATCAGCTTCTTGATATGCCACACCTGTCAGGTGGATTGATTATCTTTGCAAAGGAGAAATGCTCACTAACAGAGACGTAAAACACATTTGTGCACAAAATTTGAGAGCAATAAGCTTTTTGTGTCTATGGAACATCTCAGGAATCTTTTATTTCAGCTCATGAAACATGGGACCAACACTTTACATGTTGCGTTTATATTTTTGTTTAGTACACATCTGAAGCACTTGGAAGGGGTATTGGCGCCGGAAGACAGCCCGCCCTCCCAGGCTCCCCCTGAGCCTGTGTAGGGATCAGATTAGTTTATTTTTTTAACAATGAAGTTGTTTGATATATTTTATTTTTGGTAGTTTGTTAGTTTTTGTTGATAGTTCCATTTTTTGGGGAAACCCTGTTTTCTTCCCGCACAGTAGGTGGCGGGATGCACATTAAATTGTGCAATCGCCAATATACCGAAGACGAACCCACTGAAATGTGACCCGTCACTCTTGAGAGGGATGAACACTCACTCTTGCTCACACTTAGCATTTGAGGAGTGTATATACGGTCACACTCCAGTTGGGAGCAAGGTATATACCTTCCCCATGTCTAGTCTCTCTCCGCCCTAACTCTGTGCACATGCTCTTTCAACATCAGCAATGGTTTTGGGTGTGTCAGAGGACAGGATCAAGGGGTTTATCTCGTCTTGAATCACAACGTCGTCCTCTATTCTCACCCCAAGTCCACGGAATCGCTCTGGAACCTGGTCATCGTCCTCACATATGTACAGCCCTGAAAGAGAGAGATGGACTGGAGTGTAGTCACTTGATGCATTCATGCACACACATGCATTAAACACTGGAACAGTAGTGCTTCAGTGTTTGTATAGGAATCTCTGGCTGTTTCACTGGGAAGGCTGGGTTTACACTACACAAAACATTCTCCTTAGCAAAACATAAATGATGCTTGTGTAAAGTTACAAATTCTACCATGTAAACTATGTGGAGCCCACCGTGCGTGCGGTGAGTGGTGCAGTAATAAAGTGTTCCCTCTAAGGCAGAATACCCCTAGTGGAGTGTTAATCCAGCCTAAAAAGTGCACAGTTTTTCAAAGTTTGTCAATCAGTTGAATATGACTAATATGAAGAACTGAACTGTGTGAGTAAGAGATTGTACCCTGGCTCATGGATACAGTACCTGGCTCTATTGTGATTGCCATTCCAGGCTGGAGGGGCTGAGAGCGGGAAAGCTCAGGGGTATCGTGCACATCCATGCCCAGGTAGTGACCAACATGGTGGGGGCAGTAGCGCCTTGCCGCCTGGAAGCAGCAATACAGGTCACTGAAGCAACAAAGTACACTGCATGCTCAAGCGCTGAACTCAATGTGACTGTTTGATAGGGTCCCTTCTTTCAGTTCTTTATTTTGACATATTTGTCACATACAACGGATAGGTGCAGTGAAATGTGTTGTTTTACAGGGTCAGCCATAGTAGTACAGCACCCCAGGAGTAAATTAGGGTTAAATGCCTTGCTCAAGGGCACAGTCAGATTTTTCACCTTGTCGTCTCAGGTATTTGAACCAGCGACCTTTCAGTTACTGGACTAACGCTCTGATAGCTAGCCTAACTGCCATCATGGGTAGGCCTAACACTTTATAATAACGGTCAGTAATAAACCATTTACAAACAGTTTGCTCAACATTTATTAATCATTACTCCAACATTAGTACATCACACTACTACAACAGTGTGATTGTTCTGGAATCAAATGTTCAATATATTTCCTTAAACATACTGTGTTGTGTTCTTATTCTTTTAACATTGACATGTTCTAGGCCAGGTTTTCCCAAACTAGATCACGACCCCATGTGTGGTCACCTGATTTGTAGTGGGATCGTGAGAGAATTCGCATTTAGTTAATAGAACCGGGGTTACATCAGTAACCACCGGTAGCTGCTAAATGCAGTTGTAATGAACAGAGCGGTTTCTGTTTTCTTCCTACAACCGAGTGGACAAGATTAGGCACTAAATCAGACTTGGGGTGATGTTCTTTTCTACACAGAAGATCATACAACATTATTGCCTGATAATCTTCTGAATTTCCCAATACCATTGATATATTTCAGTAATTTCAAACCATACCGATTGAAATACTGTCAAAAATACTGTCAGACTGATTGTAATATACTGTCATAGCCCAATTTAAAAAAGTTTACATTGGCCGTTGATTACATAATAATTTTTTTTTTTTTTTACAAGGCGGGGTTACTATTTTTATTTTATCAAAATGGGGTCGCAGGCCAATTTTTTTTTGAGAACCCCTATTCTAAGCCATTTTGAGACCATCTGGTACTGCTAGAATGCCTAGCATGGCAATGGCATGTCCATCTTTTGGTGAGAAATTACACTGGTCACTAAACATTTATTAAGAACTATAAATCGAGAAAGCAAACAGATATCAATCACTTCGGTGCCATTGCTGAAAGCTCCTCCACCACACACCAGTCTTGCTGAATGCCTTCTCTCCTACCCAGCCTCCCAACACAAGCGTCACCCAAGCTGGTGTGATACCTAGGCTACTCCTGTGGCGTGCTGCAATCCTTGTCCCCCACCTTTCGGTCTTCTCCCCCGACTACCACCCAGGTATGATTATTGTGCAACCTCATAGGCCTAATATTTTAAAACGGAGTCTTATAAAACATATGGCTATTTCTCACGTTGATCGTTAGGCTACAAATGAACATGTTGCTATTGTCTACCCTAGACTCTTACACTGAGGATGATGAATTTAGGGCCCGATGCCTCATAAACGCGGAGAGATTTGAGTGTTTTTACAATGTTGCATCCTGGGAGAAACGATACGCTTTCCTAAGTATTGCACTAGAGAACTCTACTTGTTTTTCACACTCGACACGGAAAAACTGCACGCTTGCGTTACATGTCTAGATTGTTCTGTCGGTAATTAACCATGTCTCTGGAATGTACGCACCTTTTGAAATCAGTGGTGTTAAAGACTGATTCTAGTACTGTCTGAATCAAAATGTAAAATCCGATCTAGACTTGCCATTATTTTTGCTGATTTTAAAAATGTTTATTTAACCTTTATTTAACTAAGCAAGTCAGGTAAGAACAAATTCTTATTTAAAATGACGGCCTACCCTGGCCAAACCCTAACCCAGACGACGCTGGGAAAATTGTGCGCCACCCTATGGGACTCCCAATCACGGCCAGTTGTGATACAGCCAGAAATCAAACCAGTGTCTGTAGTGACACCTCTTGCACTGAGATGCAGTGCCTTAGACCGCTGCGCCACTCGGGAGCCAATCCTGACATTTCTTACCCATATGAATTAAAAAAGGCCAATGGTCTGAAGTTTCAGCACATAAATTTAAGGATTATAATGGACCTAAATGGTTTATTACTGAACGTTATTAGTATTAGTGTTTGTTATCCAATAGGGTTTTTGATAAAGAGCATTAACCTCTAATACCCTTTCCTAGCCATTGAGTCTACGTGGTTAAGTCCCCTTAAGCCACAAAATATAACCTATTACTTTCAATTAAATATTACTATTAAAACATTTGAGTTAATAAGTGATATATTATAATTTACGTTGATGCTAAACACACTTCAGTTATCTATGCATGCATTTGATACCATTATCAGGTAAACTGGACATGGAGTTATTTTCTCCAACCATGGAACTACTTTGAGCAGAAGGACACAGCGACACTGAGCGTACCTTAAGTGCATCAGCATCACTGGTGGAGCCCTTCACGATGCCCAGCTGTTTGAGTTGGCGTCCCAGCAGAGCCAACATGGTGCTGTAGATGTGGTCCAGACTGACTCCTGGGGAGCACAGAGACAGACAGGCCTTCTGCACCTCCAACACCCCCTCATACAACTCTGCCTGGGCAGGGCTGAACCTGGGCTCACCATGCAAGAGAGGGGTAGAAAAGGAGACTTCATTAAAAGGATGGCGAGAAGGAGCGAATATCCAAAATGTTGATGCAACTTACTTTCCGTTCACCGGCCAGGTGCGAGTAATATCACTCACATAACAAAAGTATTCACACCCTCCATCAAGTAGCACCATCTCCCCATTCTGAGAGAAAGAAAATACAAGGAATTGGGCAAAGTCTTGTTTGTCTGGACACAGACAGAGTTACTGGTATAGATGTAGTATGTACCATCGTGGCAAACCTGGGGTGTTAATAATTCTAAAACTTCTGACCTCAGAATTGTGGGCCCACATTCAGCAGCAACATTACATATGTCCCTTCACCTTGACAATCTGGTTGTTGTTTATGTAATGAAGTGTATTGGCTCGGTTTCCACCAGCAACCACAGGAGGATAGGCCAAGAAATTGGCTCCATGGGCACGGCACTCAAAATCAAACTAGGATTGAGAAAGAGATTCACATTAACATTTCATCATTATTGTTGCTACCATAGGTATTAAACCATATGACAACACACCATAATTATAAAGTGTCTAAAGACCTGAAACTCACTTTAGCATACAGTAGAGCTTCATCAATGTCCCCTTGAGACATACCCATAGTCTTCTTGAATGCCTGATAGAGGGGATGCAGAGGGTTTACATGAACAGTTGAGAGTGCTTCACTCATGGCGTGTGTGAGGTGACTCACCTGTGCTGTGATGCGACCAGCCTCCTTCATAAGAGCCACCTCGGCTGGGCTCTTGAGGGCCCTGAGGGAGTGTGTAAGGGGTCTGAGAGAGCGCACCATGGGCCCCCCTTCCAACAGGGGCCAAACATGGGTCTGGTGGAGCCCAGGGTGGCAGGGCTTGGAGCCATCATACCACACAGTGCTACCTGAGAGAGAGGGAACAATCAGAGTAAAATTGTTAGTGATATAGTTTGTCTAATTTCTTTACATCACTTTGAAATGGTTCAAACATTTGCATTTGTTCAGAATGAAAATTTGATCCACAATTTGGAGCTACGTTCCTCAGGCTTTTAATCCCTAATCTTTCATCCCAAGAGTAACATTTACTCTAAAATATGTATGTTCAAATGACTTTCCCCTAGTTACCCCCTACCTTTAAGGCTTTTGAGTACAAGTCCCAACTCTTCTGTGCAGTGGACCCTCTCCACCCCCGTCAACGCTGCCGCCCCATCCTTCCCTGACCTGGGCCCATCCCACAGCTCCCTGGCCGGGTCCCTGCGGGGTACAAAGAGGATGGCTTGGTCCGGGCGGCCGGTACCACACAGAACCAGGGCGCTGTCTGGCTCAAGGATGCCTGTGAGGTAGAGGAAGTCCTGGTTCTGGTGGAAGGGGTAGGGGATGTCATTGGTCATGTAGCGGATTGGGTGGGAGAGGACAATGACGAGGTGTTTGTTGGACGAAGCAGTGGGTCCCAGCCGATCTGCCTGAACCTCGATTAGAGAGGCCAGTCTTTGCCGACGGAGATCAAACTCTGTTTGGGTTAAGCCAGGGGTCACCTCACCTGTGACAGAGAGCAGGAAGGGGAAGAAGTTATAAACCCACCATTCAAAACTCCCTGAAGCGACTGCACTGTACTCAGTGCAACAGTATTCATAGCCATAGTTTGTGGTTGTGAATAAGATAACAATGAGCTTTGATTTCAGGTAAATGCTGTAGAGTAACTGATTGGCAGAAATGGGACATAGCTGTATGCCCATGAGTACATAAACCATTTTTTATGAAGTGTGGATGAGTGAAGGGGCTTAGCTGGCCGAGGTATCTTGGTGGAACCTTCTGCGGTTTCCACCCTCCTGGTTTAACGGAGACATTCCGGCATGGGCACCACAGATGACCTGCAGAGAGGTTACCAGTGAGGGGAAAGTTTGCTAATAAATTCACAGTTCTTTTTCACCTAGGTCTTAAAGAATCTTCCACAATCAGCTGGCCATACAAATCTACATTATTTAAGACTTATACATGACATTATAAGTTGATCCTATAATAAAGGTATGACATATTATTGGTGAATAACATGCATTATGCCTTCCATCTTGCTGAGGCAAGCATTTGTGTTATACAATGTGAAATTAGCTTGCATAAATCATGGGGAAGATCTCAATTGCATACTCCACGCGTCCTCTAAACCCCATTGGATGAGAAAGCAAGAGGTCCCTCCCCTCGGACCTTCTCCTCCAATAGGATTTGAGAAAAGGACGCCAGGAGTACACAATTGTGATCTTGACCCCGACTACAGTAGTAAAATAAGCTAATTTGTCTGGACAGTGGCAAGATATAAAAATGACCTTCTACCATTGTAATAAATTAAATACAAATAACCAAATATTTCACCACTCACCTTGACTCCAAAACTTTGTGTGTGACACCAATTGGGTAGCGGATCTGGTCAAAATGTTAGATGAGGGCAACATTGTTGCAAGTCGGTCAGACTATCAGCGACAGTTAACTCCCATCATCATGATGCCACAAGTGGTGGCGCTAAATTCTATTGAGGTATACACAATTACATCTAATATAAATACTTTAGCAGACTAAAAATCAAACAAACTATATAAAACGACTACCTCTTCATACGACAGCCAACATGTAGGAATTTGTGACTATATCATGTCGATAAATGCGTCTGTACGTCTGCCGTGCTTGTGAGGTGACAAGTTTCAGCATCCTCTGTAAGACAATCGTTACCATTGGTGGAAATACAATATTAGGTTTTTTGATTGGATAGCAATTATATGACCTCTTTTGTTTGCGACTTCATCCATTCACGCAGGACCTCATCGCTTGTTTTGTTAGTCATACGTTTCTATCTAATTAATGCCTGCGTTAAATAAATAAAAATCTACGGAACAACATACACCATCGACTAGTATTTTAAAGCGATTGTTGTGGAGGCTTGGTTGCACCCCTCTACTCGAAGCTACCCGTCTGGTCATACAGGTAGCTAATATAACCCTCATATACTGTGTTTTATTGGAAATAATTAGCCTTTCTGGTTTGTTTTCTCTTTATTTTATCATGCATTCAAATAATCCCCACGGCATGACTAACTCGACAGAATTCCAGAATATTCTATCCTCACAATCCATGCTACATTTCTGCACGTGCCCTGGGACAAACTATGTTTTCTGAGATAAAGGAGTTAGCTAGTTTACTAATAATAGTAAATGAGGCTGTGCAGCACAAGTGTATGCTATCAATGTTCATATTTAACTAGCTACCTAGCTAGCAGTTTCATTTTTACTTCCTCGCACTTTCTTGTTGTGTAGCGTGTGCTGGACCTGTGAAGTGAGAATGGACCCGCGGAAAGTGCATGAGTTGAAGGCCTTCGTGAAGTTGTGCGACGAAAATCCCTCCATATTGCACCTTCCCGATCTCGGCTTCCTCCGGGCCTGGTTGCAAGGGTCAGTTGATAATCCTTCTGTTTATCGCATAGCGTCAAGCGTGCACTTGCTCTTTATCGTCAAAATTAGCGGGCCACTATCTGTTAGGATTCGGATCAACCCATGTTCAAAACCCGGTTTATTCCCCGGATATCAAGAGTATTAGAGTTAAATGAATGAAGTCATTGTTAATGCATTTTCGTGTGATTTTTGTTGTTGCCAATTCTCCAACTACCCTGAACGGGAATGCCGCAGTTACACCCACTCGCTGCTGCTAAGTATCAGGCATATTTCTCTCTGTCTGATAAGTCAGTACAGCTTACTTTATTAATTGAATAAAACATATAAATTCTGTTTATATGTTTTATTCAATATTTATATATAAATTACTGTACTAAGTAATACACCAACATGTATTGGCAGTAGTTGGCAAAATTGAAAGGCTTATATTGGAAACATTTAAAGAAGATAATCTGTTTTTCAGAATGGGAGCTACAATTCCACAAGCCCCCCAAAATGACTCTTCATGCAAGGTATAAGTATGACTTGTTTCATATATCCATCCAGTTGCTATATTTGACAGCCTACCAGTACAGTTTAGCCAATAAAACAAATTCATTTCAGGGTGGGTGTCCATGTGCTGGCGCTCCTCCCCCTGCCTCTACTCCTGAGCCCCATGCCCCCTCTGAGAGTGAGGAGAGTGAACTAGGTATGTCCATGGCAGTTTTCTCACACCTGGCCCACACATTTTCCCACAGTCACCCATTGAGTTCGTAAAGAAAATGGGTACACAGGCCAAAGGGTCATTGTCCTCTGAAAAGGAAATTATTTTTTAGACTCGCACACATACCAATAAATCATCACCCAGACATTTACAGTTCCATTTCATCTAATGCATTCAGTGATACAGTGAAGACCGCAGATCAACAAACAATGCGTTGCATGACCACACAGTTAGTAACGCTGCCTTATAAACTGATTGCCAAGCTCTTGAGCAGTGCTTATACAACCAGTGGATGATTATAGCATGTAGATCTTGGTGGGGCAAAAAAAATTAATTGCACCACTAAACAATACATTAATTGCACCTTAATGGTGACAAGCGGTGCCCACAAACTGTTAGGGCCTACATAAAGCTGTCCCTACAGCAGGTCCAACCCCTTACCACTGCTACACCTGGCTATCAGCGGAGCCTTATCTGGCAGCGAAACAGTTAATTCAGCCTCATTTACTGCCTTTAAAAAAAACAGCTGATATGACTGACTTGCTTAAGCAAATGTGGTTTCTACTGACAATTGAGATGTACAAACTATAGCATAAGGGGACGACAAGCGGATAAGAGGTAATTGGTCATTTCGATTAAGACATTAATGAGCGAACCAGGACGGATGTAGTCAAAAAAACTATTTGTTCTGCACTTTTGAAATGTACAGCGACAGAATTTAGAACATGGGCCGTTCTTAGTGTTTTCCCTGTACACCAAATCAGAACCGTAGGATAAATAAAAGGGGCATATAAGCACACAATGAAAGCTCTTACAATATTCGATGATGACATTTCTCAAAAACAGGTTATAGGCTACATGTGCACCACCGAGTCAGAACAGTAACTTTAGGTGAAATTAAGATGTGAAAATAGACCGAATTATTAGGGTGAGGCACACGGGCTACTAACAGCTTACTACACAACATATACTTAATATTACTTTCTTAGCTACAGTATACAAATCTCCCTAGCATATTACATAATTTATGCAGCAGCATATAATACATTTTTGGACTCACCTTGTTGTGATTTGCTCACTTGAAAAGGAAGGTGGTGTGGCGGTCCTTCGCAGGCAAATTTTGTCATCAAAGAAAGACCGAGGCCGGATTTACAATTCCGATTTGGATGACCGTTCAAAACTCGTTTATTCCCGACTTCCCAGTTGCAATGCTTGCAGTTAGCCACTGTCACAAATTCCTTCCAAACCACTCATTGTTGAATTTGCGATTTCCAACTTGTGTAATGTTTATGGCTGATGAGCACCGATACGTTTTATCTATTAAAGGTTAAATAAATAAAAAAATACATTTAACTATAATTTCTCCATTTATTTTCATATTACAACGATTAAAAATTATTTGCCAGTAGATTGTTGAATTGATGACTGCTAGCTAAGATTTTGAAAGTAAGGCTGAAAGACCATATTTGTATGTGGATTTATTAACTCAATGATATAAATATATTTATTTTACATTGTTTGCAAACTGATATGTCACTCGTATTAATGCCAAAATAACATTTTAAAACAGGCAAGCCCACAAAAAAATGTGGGGCTCAAAACAGGTGGGGCAGGTGGAATTAGACGCGCAAGCTTTCAGTGTCTCTCATATCTGCTAAAATTCTGAAGTGCTTCATGGATCCCCTTGCTTCTTCAGAGATCGACCAAGATGGGGTGATTGAGCCAGACACAGATGAACCTCAGGAGATGGGAGACTTTGAAAATCTGGAGGTGAGAATATTTACTCTACTGAAGACAAATCCGTTATTAATATAACTTAAGGATGGGAGAGTGCATGAAGTGCTTTTCATTTGGGGAGTTTCTGCAGATGAGAACTAATGAGAAATGCATCTAGTGAGCATGCAAGCCCTGAAAAAGACTGCTTGAAATTTCCCAGCCAAAGCAGAAGACCACATGGCATCTCATGTCTTGCAGATACATAGTATGTTCTTATTCCTTTAGGTGACAGAGGAAATGATGGACCAGGCCAACGAGAAGAAGATGGAAGCTATCGAAGCGTTAGGAGAAGGTGGGTTGGTTGTTCTAAGGTTCTTGCATTAACATTGCCCTGACCTTGTAGTAAATCAGGAAGACATTTTAATGACCAGTGGTTATAATCATCACTTTTTGGTGCTGTCAAATACAGGTGAGTTGCAGAAAGCCCTGGACCTCTTCACTGAAGCCATCAAACTCAATCCACGGGTAGCTATCATGTATGCCAAGAGGGCTAGGTGAGTCCCACGGCTAGACTTAACAATGCCATACCACATGATGTGCTCTAGTACATGATCACGTAGTATTCATACAGACTGTCATATGTTCTTTGCCAGCGTCTACATCCGGATGCAGAAACCCAATGCAGCTAAGCGGGACTGCGACAGAGCCATTGACATCAACCCAGATTCTGCACAGCCCTACAAGTGGAGGGGGAAAGCTCACAAGTATGCTGCTAGATAGGTTGCATATTCAATCTCTTCAGACACAATGCAGTTGTGATTTATAAGTAATACAATATAGGGGGGTGCCGACAATATAGGGGGGTGCCAAGTAGTCGGACAAAATGAGTATCGTAAGGGATATTGGCAATTTTCTGGATACGATTATGATCAGGGTATTTTTATTATCTGTGATTGGAAAAAATACATTTGAGTGTCAGCACACATCTTTCTCAAGTTAGTCAGTCATGTGCAAGGTTCTACATGGTCTAAATAACTCAACTGGCTGGCTGTCTAAAGAAAAAGCCTGGCTGTACGTTGGTCATGCTGCTCTGATTGGATAGAGTGAAGTTGTATTTCTCTGTCCACTCACGTCATAATTTCACAAGATCAGTTTTCCTTGCATATTTTTCGATCTGATCATTTAGATTGCTGCTGCCTGCTACTATGATAAATCACATGGTGAGGACGTTTGCTATCAAGATATGTGCATAATATCTAACATGCGAGGCATGGGTAGGGGGGAAAATATGAAACGCTGATGGGCATTCTGACTGAGTGTTAGCAAACTTGGCAGCCCACTGCAAGTTGAGGACACAGACACACACCTCCGCACGCTGCTCCTAATCTGTAGCTTTATTTTGCAGTGAATGTGCAGGGAGGTATTTTGCTAACATCTATCAACTGTCAATATACAGATACGATTACGAGTATGGCCATTTTGGCACACCCCTAATACAATACTTTGATTGAGTCTCTTTCCTCTTTGTGTGTCAGGTTGCTGGGGCACTGGGAGGAGGCAGCGAAGGACCTGGCCACTGCCTGCAAACTGGATTACGACGAGGATGCCAGCGCTATGCTGAAAGAGGTCCAGCCCAAGGTACCCAGCCACTAACTGTCTTTTTGAAACCAGAGCAGTTTCAAGGTTGTCTGGTCAATCAGTGTCTTCTGGTCTGACTTTCAACTCATGCTCTTTTTCTCCTCAGGCGAATAAAATCATTGAGCACCGGCGCAAGTACGAGCGCAAGAGGGAGGAGCGAGAGATCAAGGACAGGAAGGAGAGGGTAAAGAAAGCGAGGGAAGAGCATGAGAAAGCTCAGAGGGTGAGTGTTTGGTGCAAGAACAGAGAATAAGAATTTCAAAATAGTGTCTCAACGTTAAAACATTTTTTTAAACTCTGCACAGGAGGAGGAGGCTAGACAAGCAGCAGGAGGAGGTGGCTTTCCAGGTTTCCCAGGTAAGAGAGAGAATATGGGTTCATGAAATTTCTTGACGATAAGTTGATTAGCTCAATCAGGTTTGTCTGTGCAGGGCTTGAACAAAGGCTTGTAATCCATGGCCCTGTAATTCTCCAGTACCTGGGCTGGTGACCACTGCTCTACATGATCTGACCATCACCCAAGGGTCCATTTGGAGCCCTGTAATCGCATTAATCCTGGGTTCCTTGTCTCATGCTGTAGGTGCTGGCGGTTTCCCAGGGGGTGCTGGCGGTTTCCCAGGGGGGGCTGGCGGTTTCCCAGGGGGGGCTGGCGGTTTCCCAGGGGGGGCTGGCGGTTTCCCAGGGGGGGCTGGAGGCTTCCAAGGGGGGGCTGGAGGCTCTCCTTTCGGCATGCCTGGTCTGGGAGAGCTCTTTAATGACCCGGAGGTGCTCAACGCCATGAAGGTACGACGCTCCTTAAATTGAAGTGTTTGCAGTCTTAAAGTTAGCCCTTGGCTTCCATGTCAGTATCCATATCTAATCCCATCTCTCCTGTGTTTTTTCTCCAGGACCCTGAGGTGATGGCAGCTTTCCAGGATGTGGCTCAGAACCCAGCTAACATCGCTAAGTACCAAGGTAACCCCAAGGTCATGGCCCTCATCACCAAGCTGAGTGCCAAGTTCGGGAGCCCTTCGCCCTAGAGGAGAGGAGGTGAAGAAAAAAGAGGGGCGATTTTAAAAAGAGGGGAGCGGGAAGAAGAACGAGTGGTGGGAGAGTAGCAAATGGATGTCGTCAGGTGTTGGGAGAGCTAAAAAGCTTATTTGAGATTATTCCACTGTGTATGGATCAAATGGGTAATGTTGATTGGCAGATGGGTGAAGAGGAGACTAGAGGCATGCAGCAACTTTTACCCTAGACAAGGGTTTGTGGAGGGGGGGTCAACAGCAACTCTTATACTGTATGTTCTTAAATGGAGCCCACCTATTTGGGGCTGTTAGCTCTTAGTGGTTACTCAAGCCAACTCATGGACACTGATGGGAGCACTACTGATTAATGATGGGGAATCAAAACAGCCTGTCAGAGCCTTCTCATTTAGAATTCCCATTGACTCCTCTTCCCACCCACCCCATCCGTTGTTGTTTTTTACCTGAATTTGGAATAGTCAAACAGGACTCACACATTAGACACCAGCTCTGAGGACATTATTATATGGAATTGTCATCTTCTGTGTTCTCGACTGAGCCATTTAAAACTATGGCTATTTGTTTTCTATCAGGAGTGGATGTGGTAAAGCTATTTCCCTCAGGTTTTCTGTTTTACTCACTTTCACTAACGTACATTTTTTTTAAATATCTGACTCCTTCCAAATGCAAAAAACAAGTAATATTACTCTTTTGTTTGATTTTGAAACCGTAATGGAAATATCAATTCGAATCAATAAATATTTGGTTGTTGCAAATTATTTTGTCATGGTGGTTTTAATCAGATGAGTTGGTCATTAAAATGTCAATTCCCATTATTCCCCATGGTCAACACAGATCATGGCATTAGGAAAACGTTGCTTCATTTCACCAGTTCTGAATGCCCTTGGTGCATTTGTCAATTAATTCCCATCTAGTTATCATTCAACTACTTGTCAAGAGTGTGTGTACATTTTTGGCTACAATCAGAATGCCTCATATCACATTTATTTGTATATATCCACCAGTGGAGGCTGGTGAGTGGAGGATGGCCATAGTAGTAGCTGGAATGGAGTTGATGAAATGGCATGTGTGGATGGAGTGTTTCATTCCATTCCAGCCATTACTATGAACTGTCATCCCTTCACCAGCCTCCACTGATATCCACTGTATGAATCGTGCTGGTTCCTATTTCAGTCATGCATATGTTCACGTGGGTGAAACAAACACCCTAACATATTGGTTGACAGTAGAGCCTCCCACAATGCAGGCGATGGCTGCATAATGAAGTTGTTGAAGAGTAACTGCAGAAACTTGCAGGGATACTGTATATAATGATGAGATGGCTTGCCTCCGCCCTAACAAACATGTAGGCAGGCGCAAGTCAGACAATTATCTCCATAATGCTTCGAAAGGCAGTGGCCATCACTGGGCGCGTTCGTCATTGCAGACGATTTTAAAAGCAAGGCGTGACTGACTCATTTACAAATCACCTTGCATCATAGATAACTATTTAATGTTATTTGTAGATAAGTCGGTCGGTCACAATCTACCCATGATAGATCACCGTTTTGATGCCATAGAACACGTTTCCATCCACACTTTTATGTTTAAAAAAAATGAAGACAGCTCTGATGGAA
Organism: Salvelinus fontinalis; assembly: GCF_029448725.1. Classification (NCBI taxonomy): domain Eukaryota; kingdom Metazoa; phylum Chordata; class Actinopteri; order Salmoniformes; family Salmonidae; genus Salvelinus; species Salvelinus fontinalis. Next base: position 77,745,792 of record NC_074666.1, on the reverse strand, counting down.
ACAGGAGGTTTCGGTATAATTGTACAAATGCTACTGATAATTGTTACTATGACATGGTGGATCTTGTTGTGAAAATGGCGATTGAAACGCCTTTATGCACAAATATTGATATAAACACCATCAAAGTAAACTGGGGAAACCCGATGATACGGTGTGTGGTCCTCCCACTACGACTCCAGAAACAGTTTATTAGGCTAAAATGAAATAATGTGATGAAAGTGCACGGTGATCTTGATGCTCCTTTCCAATAAATATTGAGGATCTAATTCTGGTGAGATGATGATAGATGCTTGACTGCTGTTTAAAATAAAATAGTAACGCTCTTATCCAGAAAAAGATCCCACATTGTCTAGCGTATTTTTTTTTGTCGACATTTGGACAGTTTAGCGTAACATTTTCTGTTTCCATCAGGCCTGTCATTACACTTTACTCACATAAAAACATGTAAGGAAACCTGGTTACTGGTGGGAAAATGCGTATATTTTCTTTATGCGGATTTTAGAACATAAACATGAAAATCTGTCGCCAATTGGATAGAAACCTAGCTACTGACTAATTGGGCCTTGTGGCCTCCAGCCTGTACCACAGGTGATCTCACTGCTGTGGCCGGGATTTTCCCTGGCTATTTGTCTTCCTGCTGGGGATTACCATCTGTTCGTAGTACTGTCGGCTGTTCGTGCACGCACTTTTTTGTTTGTTGTTGAGGCAAATCGAAGTTCGGTAGCTGAAATCTACCTGCTTCCTCAGTGATTGGTCAACAGTACTACTCCGAGTAGGAGTACGAACGCAATTACTTTTCACTCGGTTTAAACTACTCCGAGTAGAAACCGGTTTGCCTCGTGGCCGTGAGCCAGGTGCCCGCTCTGGCTGACAGCAAAATCGTCTCAAAACAAAAGTGACATAATTAAGCACATGGAGTGATGAGTAGGATTCGGTGATTTTACATTAAAAAAAACGCTTAATCTGCCATCAAAATGAAAAGTAGTTTGAAAATTCTAAATGTATTTTATGTAAAAGAGATGTTTCTGGAAGATGCACCATGCTGCCTTGTTGACAATATGACCGAGCCGGCGCAGATTACTGTTTGATTTAAAAAGTGCCTCCTCCCTCCCCGTTTCCGCCTAATGACGTGTCAGGTCATTGCCCGGTTCAACCTGGGCCAGGGTAATATAACTCCCTCAGTGGGAAATATGTACAGGATTCTTTAATGAAGTGCTTGTTGTCATTAATTCAATGAGAAGACTTGTTTTCGTGCAAATTTTTCCATTTGAGAAATACTGCACCAAACATCTTAGTTAGCTGTAAGATTTCGCGGCTGAGACCTCGTCGGCAAAAACATCTAAACGAATTACAGATTTCTTGATTTAGTTTAGATTAACTATTTTGAGGAAGCTATGTTGTTGCTATATCATCGCAAGAGGGACACTGTAATATTGCCACTTAAAAAACACTTAAAAAGGACTGCCTTTTGAAAAGCAACGAATCACTTTGAAAACGGTCTATGTTGCATCGAGTTGAGTCAGAAACAGTTATTCGAATGTCAAAATTGACTACAACGTGTAAATAAAATAATTTTGGTAATAATAATAAACATCTCTGCGTCACAACGGATAAATGAAGGTTGGGTTTTGATTTGAAGGTGTCCATTTGGCCACTAACATGGCGTGAACAGCTGCAGTGATTAGCTGCAGTGATTGCTCTCTATCCAATAGTATAGACCAGGGTTTCCCACTCTGTCCCCGAGACTCCAAGGGGTGAACATTTTGTTTTTTGCCCTAACGCTACACAGCTAAAGGGAGTATACGAGGCACAGACGTTGTCTTCGCCTAGCCGAGTTCTACTGAACTCAGCAACAACAAAAAACGTCCTCACTGTCAACTGGGTTTATTTTCAGCAAAATTAACATATTTAAATATTTGTATGAACATAAGATTCAACAACTGAGACAAACTGAACAAGTTCCACAGACATGTGACTAACAGAAACGGAATAATGTGTCCCTGAACAAAGGAGGGGAGGTCAAAATCAAAAGTAACAGACAGTATCTGGTGTGGCCACCAGCTGCATTAAGTACTGTAGTGCATCTCCTCCTCATGGACTGCACCATATTTGCCAGTTCTTGCTGTGAGATGTTACCCCACTCTTCCACCAAGGCACCTGCAAGTTCCCAGACATTTCTGGCAGGGAATGGCCCTAGCCCTCACCCTCCAATCCAACAGGTTCCAGATGTGCTCAATGGGATTGAGATCCAGGCTCTTTGCTGGCCATGGCAGAACACTGACATTCCTGTCTTGCAGGAAATCACCCACGGAACGAGCAGTATGGCTGGCCAATCAATCAATCAAATGTATTTATAAAGCCCTTCTTACATCAGCTGATGTCACAAAGTGCTCTACAGAAACCCAGCCTAAAACCCCAAACAGCAAGCAATGCAGGTGTAGAAGCACGGTGGCTAGGAAAAACTCCCTAGAAAGGCCAGAACCTAGGAAGAAACCTAGAGAGGAACCAGGCTATGAGGGGTGGCCAGTCCTCTTCTGGCTGTGCCGGGTGGAGATTATAACAGAACATGGCCAAGATGTTCAAATGTTCATAGATGACCAGCAGGGTCAAATAATAATAATCACAGTGGTTGTAGAGGGTGCAACAGGTCAGCACCTCATGAGTAAATGTCAGTTGGCTTTTCATAGCCGATAATTCAGAGTATTTCTACCGCTCCTGCTGTCTCTAGAGAGTTGATAACAGAAGGTCTGGTACAGGTAGCACGTCCGGTGAACAGGTCAGGGTCCCATAGCCACAGGCAGAACCGTTGAAACTGGAGCAGCAGCACGATCAGGTGGACTGGGGCCAGCAAAGAGTCATCAGGCTAGGTAGTCCTGAGGCATGGTCCAAGGGCTCAGGTCCTCCGAGAGAGAGAATTAGAGAGAGCATACTTAAATTCACACAGGACACCGGATAAGACAGGAGAAATACTCCAGATATAACAGACTGACCCTAGCCCCCCGACACATAAACTATTGCAGCATAAATACTGGAGGCTGAGACAGGAGGGATCATTGTCTGGTGGCATTGTCATGCTGGAAGGTCATGTCAGGATGAGCCTGCAGGAAGGGTACCAAATGAGGGAGGAGGATGTCTTCCCTGTAACGCACAGCATTGAGATTGCCTGCAATGACAACAAACTCAGTCCGATGATGCTGTGACATACCGCCTCAGACCATGACAGACCCTCCTCGTCCAAATCGATCCTGCTCGGTATAACGCTCATTCCTTCGACGATAAATCCGAATCCGACCATCCCCTCTGGTGAGACAAAACCGCAACTCGTCAGTGAAGAGCACTTTTTGCCAGTCCTGTCTAGTCCAGCGACGGTGGGTTTGTGCCCATAGGCGACGTTGTTGCCGGTGATGTCTGGTGAGGACCTGCCTTACAACAGACCTACAAGCCCTCAGTCCAGCCTCTCTGTCTATTGCGGACAGTCTGAGCACTGATGGAGGGATTGTACGTTCCTGGTGTAACTCGGGCAGTTGTTGTTGCCATCCTGTACCTGTCTTGCAGGTGTGATGTTCGGATGTGCCGATCCTGTGCAGGTGTTGCTACACGTGGTCTGCCACTGCGAGGACGATCAACTGTCCGTCCTGTCTCCCTGTAGTGCTGTCTTAGGCGTCTCACAGTACGGACATTGCCATTTATTGCCCTGGCTACATCTGCAGTCCTCATGTCTCCTTGCAGCATGCCTAAGGCACGTTCACACAGAAAAGCAGGGAATGCTTGAATATTCCAGAAAATTATGTCATGGCTTTAGAAGCTTCCGATAGGCTAATTGACATAATTTGAGTCAATTGGAAGTGTACCTGTGGATGTATTTCAATGCCTACCTTCAAACTCAGTGCCTCTTTGCTTGACATCATGGGAAAATCAAAAGAAATCGGCCAAGACCTCAGAAAATAAATTGTACACCTCCACAAGTCTGGTTCATCCTTGGGAGCAATTTCCAAACGCCTGAAGGTACCACGTTCATCATCTGTACAAACAATAGTACACAAGTATAAACACCATGGGACCACGTAGCCATCATACCGCTCAGGAAGGAGACGCGTTCTGTCTCCTAGAGATGAACGTACTTTGGTGCGAAAAGTGCAAATCAATCCCAGAACAACAGTAAAAGACCTTGTGAAGATGCTGGAGGAAACAGGTACAAAAGTATCAATGTTCACAGTAAAACGAGTCCTATATCGACATAACCTGAAAGGCTGCTCAGCAAGGAAGAAGCCACTGCTCCAAAACTGCCCAAAAAAAGCCAGACTACGGTTTGCAATTGCACATGTGGACAAAGATTGTACTTTTTGGAGAAATGTCCTCTGTTCTGATGAAACAAAAATAGAACTGTTTGGCCATAATGACCATCATTATGTTTGGAGGAAAAAGGGGGAGGCTTTCAAGCCGAAGACACCATCCCAACCGTGAAGCATGGGGGTGGCAGCATCATATTGTGGGGGTGCTTTGCTGCAGGAGGGACTGGTGCACATCACAAAATAGATGGCATCATGAGGACGGAAAATTATGTGGATATATTGAAGCAACATCTCAAGACATCAGTCAGGAAGTTAAAGCTTGGTCGCAAATGCGTCTTCCAAATGGACCATGACCCCAAGCATACTTCCAAAGTTCTCACAAAATGGCTTAAGGACAACAAAGTCAAGGTATTGGAGTGGCCATTACAAAGCCCTGACCTCAATCCCATAGAAAATTTGTGGGCAGAACTGAAAAAGTGTGTGCGAGCAAGGAGGCCTACAAACCTGACTCAGTTACACTAGCTGTGTCAGGAGGAATGGGCCAAAATTCACCCAACTTATTGTGGGAAGCTTGTGGAAGGCTACCTGAAACATTTGACCCAAGTTAAACAATTTAAAGGCAATGCTACCAAATACTAATTGAGTGTATGTATACTTCTGACCCACTGGGAATGTGATGAAAGAAATAAAATCTGAAATAAATAATTCTCTCTACTATTATTCTGACATTTCACATTCTTAAAATAGAGTGGTGATCCTAACTGACCTAAGACACAGAATTTTTACTAGGATTAAATGTCAGAAATTGTGAAAAACTGAGTGTAAATGTATTTGGCTAAGGTGTATGTAAACTTCCAACTTCAACTGTATATACAGTATGTATATATATATTAGCGTGTGTAATGAAAGATACCAGAGGGTGGATAACTTAAAAAAGCACTAATATAAGAAGTAGATGGTACATGTATGTTTTTTTGGGCTGAATGTATACATTATGATTTGCTTCTGAACTGTATGTGAACCCCTCTGCAATCTACTGGCACTAACCATTAAAAACTAGGACTTCAACCAAGCTGCCCCTGTGCTATTTGCTCTCTTAAACTGCTAGCACAAAGCCTACGTGAAAATTAGGTTTTTCACAAAAGTTAATGAAAAATATAAAATTAACTGACCCAAATCAGCTCTACATAATTTAGCAGGGAGGTGTGCAATTACCACACATTTTACCCATTATACCAGTGTAGAAACTACATCACCTAGATAGGTATTACCAAATCCCTTTCAATTCACATTCCTTGCAGAAAGAACTATTTGCAAACCTTTTAAAACACCCAGCAAGACAGTGGTCTTAGAAGGGTATTTATACTTTAAAATACATATTTTATGTCAATGGATGTGGATGAAAGAATTCCTAGTTTCATATTTCTTTCTTTACCTCCAACTCTATATATCCAAGTGAGCCTATGAAGACCTTAGGGATCAAATTTACCATTATACCCATTGATCTAGTCGTTTGTGATATCTACACTCAGTTTCCACTTTATTAAGTTCACCACCCTATTCACGAAAATAAATTGCTCCTACACACACCAAGTCCAGTGGTCTTGGCTTGCTAGATAATAAAGCATGCAGAGAAGTATTCAGGTATTCTGTAACTGTTTGTTTGAACTTTAGAATGTGCAAAATGACAGCACTGTCTGTGATGGTCTTTTGTAACTCAGAAAAGTTCCAAAACTGTTTTTAAATAATTCCCAAACACTCAACTTGTACTGACTGTAATAAACTCCAACTGGACTTAAAAACTTGAACAGTCTATCTCCTTTCCCAGTTTCATCAACAGTTTTGAATTCATGCTGTTCCAGATGCAAAGGGGGTTGAACCTAATAAAGTGACTACTGAATCTATAGACTTTCCAGAATGTGTTCTGGGAATAACAGGGGAATTAAATATTTGGCTGTAAATGTTGAACAGTTAAATCTATTACCTCAGGGGATATGCCTGAAAAAGGAAATACTGATACTGGAAAAAACATTTTGGGAGGTTTAATGTACTTTGATGTAGGTTTGATATACCCACTGTAGTTATTGGAATTCATGTTACATATATTTCTAAATCCCACATGGTGATCTCATGGAACCTTGCTGTTTTTATGTCTTCGCCATTAGGGGAGGTGTTATTTTAATTTTGCATTAGGCTAACAGGAAATACAGAAAAAAGGAGGGAAATGCTCAGACTTACAGTAGCTTACAACAAGGTTGACTAGGTGTTTTCTAGGTAAACTTTTGGCTCCAATGGGTCATGTAAAGCAGAAAAACTATATTTTGGGAACCCTTTGCTACAGGGTGTGGGAAGGAGGCAAAGCAGACAGTGAGAGAACAATGTAGTATGTAACTGTGAGGGACATTTTTGTCTTTGAATCACAACCTTTAGAACTATAGGTTCCAGAAAGCATCTTTAAATGTGTCAACAATGCATAAAAATGTGGTCCTCTTTCTTTTTTTTACAGTCTTCAATGCGAAGGAAGACTGCAAAGCACACTGAGCATCATCCAGATAAAAATTATGATCATCTGACCAACTGGGTTTTTCATGGTGTAATATAATAGTAGGCTATGAAAACTCATGTAGTTTCATCCTTCAAGACATTTAGAAGTATGAAACTTTGTCTTGAAACTTTTTATCAGGGTTATCCTTGTGTTATTACTAGGGTTGCACATTTGTGGAATATTCAGAGGTGGAAACTTTCCGTGGGAATTAATGGGAATATATGGGAATTCATGGAAATATATGAAAATTAATATTAATACCATTTAAATGTAGATGTATTTTGCATTGGATATATATTCCATATCATATGGAGACAGAAACAAACATTTTACCTTATCATAAATAGACATAATAGCAAATGATTAAATCCTTCCAATTCTGTAAAATGATAGTCTAGAAACTAAAGCTTTGGTTGTCTTCCTCTCAGGTTTCCATGTCTTCTCCCTGGACATCCTCAATGTCCACCTCTTGAACATCAAACTCTGAGGCCTCATCTTCACTGTCACTTTCCAACCATGTTGAGGATGGCTCGTTGTCAGGCTCAAAAAGCATAAAATTTGCCCGGATGGCCACCAATTTTTCAACCCTTGTATTGGTCAGCCTGTTGCATGCTTTGATGTGTGTTCCCAAACAAGGACCAGTTGCACTCTGAGGCGGCTGATGTTGGTAGGATTTGGAGGATGATGGAGGCAACAGGGGAAAGAGCCTCAGATCCACAAAGTCCCTTCCACCAAATGGCTGATGAGATATGTTGGCATGACTGCCATATTGCATCTCCATCCCAAAGCCCTTGCTTGGAAGTGTACTTTGCCAGACTGCCAAGAACCTTGCCCTCATCTAGGCCAAGGTGGCGAGACATGGTAGTGATGACACCATAGGCCTTGTTGATCTCTGCACCAGACAGGATGTTCTTGCCAGCATACTTGGGCTCCAACATGTACGCTGTGGCGTGTATGGGCTTCTGGCAGAAGTCTTCGCGCTTTTTGATGTATTTCAGAACTGCAGTTCCCTCTGCTTGGAGCAACAGTGAAGTGGGCAGGGCAGTACGGATTTCTTCTCTTACATCTGCAAGCAGAGTCTGAACATCAGACAGGATGGCATTGTCTCCCTCAATCCATGCAATGGCTACTGCTATAGGTTTCAGGAGTTTCTTTCTGCTTAGCACTCTTTCCCAAAATACATCATCCAGGAGGATCCTCTTAAATGGGGCTGTCCATATCGGCAGACTATGATATGGCCATTTCTTGGAGACACCTTCCCTTCCAAGAGACTGTCAAACATGATGACAACAGCTTCGCTGTGGTGCTCTTATTCTTCTCACTTTGCTTGGTGAGGTAGATTGCTGCTATAACTTGATGACCCTTCACATACCTAACCATTTCATTGGCTCTCTTGTAGTGTATCCATTGTTTTCAGTGCCATGATGTCCTTGAGGAGCAGATTCAATGCATGATTCAATGCACAGCCAATGGGTGTGATGTGAGGGTAAGACTCCTCCACTTTCGACCAAGCAGCCTTCATGTTCGCAGCATTGTCTGTCACCAGTGCAAATACCTTCTGTGGTCCAAGATCATTGATGACTGTCTTCAGCTCATCTGCAATGTAGAGACCGGTGTGTTTGTTGTCCCTGGTGTCAGTGCTCATGTAGAATATTGTTTGAGGGGTGGAGATTGTAGTTAATTATTCCTTGCCCACGACCACTCAACCACCCATCAGAGATGATTGCAATACAGTCTGCTTTCTCTATAATTTGCTTGACCTTCATTTGAACTCTGAACTCTGCATCCTGCATCCAGCAAATGAGTAGATAAAGCATGTCTGGTTGGAGGGGTGTATGCTGGGCGAAGAACATTCAGAAATCTCTTCCAATACACATTGCCTGTGAGCATCAGAGGTGAACCAGTTGCATACACAGCTCGAGCAAGACATCCATCAGCATTTCTCTGACTACGTTCCTCCATTGAGTCAAAAAAACTTCTGATTCCAGGAGGACCATGAGCTGTTGCTATCGATAAGGTATCTGATTCATAATTTTCACCCCGAATAGAAGTAGAAGGACTTTTGTCAGAGGTTGCTTGTTGTGAGCACTGAGGAAAATTTATGCACTTGGCCAGATGATTCTGCATCTTTGTTGCATTCTTCACATATGATTTGGCACAGTATTTGCAAATGTACACAGCTTTTCCTTCTACATTAGCTGCAGTGAAATGTCTCCACACATCAGATAGTGCCCGTGGCATTTTCCTGTAAAGATCAGAAAAAAAGGAGTAAATAAAAACAAATACAATTCCATGTACAGATAAATAGTTAAGCAGTTAGATTATACAACTCCTTCGTAAGAAATGGTTTAGAATTAAACATGTATGGAAACAGGTGAATTAACACTCAGTTAGCAGGCTCAAGCAAGCTAAACCCCACATGGTAGCAAAAACTAACTAGCAGAAATTGTTAAGAAGTTAGAAATGATTTAAACACACTTTGCTGTAGGCTACTAGTTAACAAAAATCATGTATGTCATAAAATATATTCACCCCACCCAGTATTGTAATCAAAGCTTACCAGAAAGCATGGAGTCCTTGGCTCAGACAGTGTAGTAGTGTGGGCTCAATAGCATGTCATTAGTGTGCAAGATCTTGAGAATTAGCTGTACATGTGATGGAAGAATATACTGTGCATGCAGAGGTTTGCAATTCCATTATATTGGGGATGGTTTAACCAAAATATGCCACATGACCTAGAATTGCCATGTGTATCCCACAAAAAAGGTTCACTGTTATAAGCTAACTTTTTTTGATAAATTTAAGCAAAATTACCAAAATTACCAAACTTAACTTCCCATGGAAAATGTCCAGCCCTTTGCAACCCTAGTTATTGCTCTAATGTTCTATTATCATTACTCTATGTTATTCTTCTACTATGAGAGATACTATGACAGCAATTACCTGTAATAGGTACACACGTATCTGGCACAAGTGACGATTAAACTGATTTGGATTTCAAAGACTGCCATTATTGTAATGTTTAATATTACAACGTTGATGTGTGATACCTTTTTTTATCAACACATACGTTTTTTGCAAATGTATGCCTTTATTACTATGATTTATATTGCCGGAATACTCAACGATGATTAACACTGCAGTTGTGTGTTCTTCTGTCAGGTTTGTGGTCAAATGCATGTCATTTAAAGTCAATTTGGCAATTGAACAAAAATCCAATTCAATTTGAAAATGTTCCTCATTGTAAAAGCACGTAACAGAATTTGGGTATTCCAAAACTGTAATTTACATGAAAATAAACATAACCCTGTTTTATGTTTTTAATACTGCAGATAGAATGCTCTGTGTGACAGAGATGGTACCATTCAGCTTGTCTGGGGATGACAAAGGACTTCAACAAAGCAAAAATAGAAAATTATTGGAAGGAGCTTCTTTGCTGTTAAATTAGAGACGTGTAAATAAATGACTGTTGTGCCTTGTAACTACTTTAAAATGTGGAACTGGTTGCACTAATATATGCAAACATTGATTTGGCATACAATTTAAGATAGACATTGTTTACATAACATTGTACTAATTTCATATAGAACAAATTGCACTTGAAATTAACATTTCTTTAAAGTTATTGCAAATAAATGCATATTTTCACTTTTTTCTGAGAATCACTGAATTAGATTTCTTCATCTTTAAATGCAATATGAGATTTTATGTATTTCTATCAAATCAAAACTGTAATTTCTACTCAAAGCAAAGTTTGTTTAAGTATACTAGACATTTTTATAATAAATCATACCAAGTTTGATGATTCTGTCATAATCAGTGAAAACGTTGATTTCCGCCTTAAATTGCATTTTATAGATTTGATGTATTTCTATTAAATCAAAACCGGAATTTTTCCTCAAAACAAAGGTTGTAAAAGTATGCTAGACATTTATAGACTAAATCATATCTAGCTTGATGATTCTGTGACAAATGGTGGATTAGTTAATGATTTTTACATTCTTAAATGGCTTTTGGCGAATGTCTGTTGAAGGTCAGAATAAAAAAACTTTACCTCGGTCTCACAAGATCATCTTCTGCCGGTGACTATTAGTGACCAATAGTGGGTCAGCTCCTCACACAGTGCATGCTCGCTCCATGGATTATCCTCTTCAAAATTGTCTCGCGCAATAAATGGCTCCATTTTAGGGACGAGAGGTTCTGGAAGGGTCTACCCTCCATCCAGTCCGACAACAAACCACATTGACCACTACTGTAGTCTCAGCAGCCAAAGTATAACCAATGTAGCATTATGACTGTCATTCATACTAGAAAATCATAGCAAATAGAACTGCAAGTTAGTGCTGGATGTGGTAATTTGTGTTAAAGTAGCAATATGTAACTTTTTGGGAGGCCTGACCAAATTCAAAGAAATGTGAGTTATAGATGTTTTATTCTACTTGAAAGCAAGTCTAAGAAGCCATAGATATGTTCCATGTGCACTATTTCTATGCTTCCCGTTCTTAAGTTTTGTGTTTTACTTTCGATTTTGTATACTAGCTTCACACAGATGAAACAATTTTTGCTTATGGAAAATATTTCACAGCGATTTAGAAGGTACAATATTTATCGAGACTATACTAACTTGTTTTTTCACTAACTTAAATTAGGTGAACTATTAGAGTTTTAGCAACCAGGAAATGGCGGAGCAATTTCTGCATAGTGCAACTAAGTTATGAACCACTTCATCTTACAAAAACGTTTAGTCAATTTGGTCTTTCAACCAATGATCTGTAACTTCCAACACGAAAAAAATACAATTTCTAAATAATATTAGAAAAATACCTTAATTTAATCTATTTAACTAGGCAAGTCAGATAAGAATTTGTTCTTATTTACAATGATGGCCTACATGGTATTTCTAAAATTGTATTTCCATGTCTAGTCCTCAATTCCAAATCGAGGCAGTTACACAGAACATTGTTTATTTATAATTTACAACATTGCAAATTCAACTTAAAAAACATTGTTTTCCAGCGAGCCTAAAACAATGAGATGTGGGGGTGGATGTCCTCAGTATTTGCAATGTACTCAAAGGGGAGTCTATCATACGAAGAAAGAGAAAGCAACAGAAAGCATGAAACTTGCAGAAGCCCAAGTAATGGTCCTGAGTCTTGCACCTAGTGTCCATATCTGTAAGAGGGAAAGGGAGTGTTAGTTATTAACTGTTTGACATACACAACTCATCTACAATGAGGCGGTGGAATAATGCTTTAGCACCAGTAACACGGACGCATGGCTGTTTTTTCCCCCCAGCCATCTACTTCCCCAAAAGGCAAGCATACTGCAGCTCTGATTGACTGCAATTTAGCTAGGACCATGGAGTAGTGTTTTGAATAAGTGTTATGAATAAAATTATGACACTCACTTCTGAAACTCCCACTCCCTGTTGTCTAGGGGGCACACCTGCCTGGTCTTCAACCAACGAGAGATACAGTGGAAATGGAATGCATGCTGGGAGAGAAGATATTATTGAAATAACAGCAAACCAAGACAATAGCCGTGTTTGAATACACATACTGTATACTACATACTTGAGTATATACACTATTAACTAATTTTAGTACACTGTAAACAAATGGTATTATTTCAGTTGAGCGTACTAGCGCTTCGCCTGTCTACCCAGAAGTTAATGCTGTTGCTATGCAACCTCTCGCTAGCTTTTTAGCATAACAATTGACTAGCTTGACATTTTACAATTTTGTGTGTGTTCGTAAATTCAATCTGGAGTGCCAGAGTGCGCTCTGGGTGTTCGTAAATCCAGAGCGTTGTCAGATTGTCCGTTCATAAATTCAGAGCGTTTCGCCCTCGGAGTGCGTCACTGGACGCTCTGGCCGAGGAATAGGGTTGATACGAGCATTCTGACCTCAGAACGGCCGTCAAGCACCCACGCTGACTGGTAAATGTTGGCTAGCTTGCAAGCCATTTCCAGACACAAATGAGGGAACACTTCACTGACCATTTTACTCGCAATAGCAGAGCTGGTTAGGCTGTTTTCATGTTATCCAGAGCGTTGGTGACTAAACGTGCTGCTGGCAACAATTTATTTACGCTTTTCCCCCTGATGTTTACTGACACCGGCCATATATTCACCAGGTGTTGAGCATTCGTAAATTCATCAGTTATTCTGCGCTCTGGCACACTCAAGAGTGCTCTGAAATCGGAGTAGATAGCCAGAATTAACAGTGTCCATTGAAAACGCACACGACTATAACACTTAGCTAAGAATTACGTGAATAATCTAGTCAATAAACATTGTGTAGTTCGTTAGATTACAGTTAATATACTGCCTGGCAAGATCGATGTATTAGTAGCCAACTAACGTTAGGTAACTAGCTAACATACCAGTACATACTGCTGTAATGCTATGCTGTTCCTAAGGAAAGTGTAGCTAACAAATTGTCAGCCAACGTAACTTATTTGAAAAGTCATGACTTTATTACATTGCTCAACATTTGTCATAATAGGTTAAAGCAAGGAATTTGTATATACACTCTCGGACTTCGCCTGAATATTTTCCCGACATTTTCTTCAAATCTGAAAACGCTGTGAAGCCACGCCTATTTTCTGAAGAATTGCCTTATGGGCCAAAAAAGCACAGAAAGAGTGTTTACTGCTTCTATACTTCTGTATTTTGGCAAATTTAGTACAACATCCAGGAACTATATCCATACTATGACCAATAAGCATACTACATACTCAATTTACGTAACAAATAGTATGGTTAGTGGGTTAGAATGAGTATTCGAACACAGCTCAAAACATACATTCAATACTTTTAGGGTAGTTCAATATAATGCAGATTAGTTTAGATCATGCTGCTGATATTTCAATACTCTCACACTGAACTTTACAATCTAACTGATCAGGATGTATGCAAATACAAATGCAAAGAAGTCTGACTCACATTGCAGACTCCCCAGGCTACGGTGCACTCCTCTGATGTGGCAGAGGCCTGGTTAGCCTGGCACTCTATGCCTATGGAGGACAAGAGAAATGTGTAACACACACCTTTATTAACCCAGTAGTCAAATAATGTTAATGGCATACTCACAGAGATCCATAATGTGATTCCTACAGATGGCACAGTTGTCCACCACAATGTCCCAGGCCCAAAGTGCCACTGCATTCCACTGAAAAGAAGAAGAGTCACATGAAATTATGATCGTATCACTGGCAGTTAGTGTTTGGTTGATATTGCTGTTGTTTCAAATAGGTATTAAAAAATTAGCATTTTGTTATTCACAATTTATTCATGTTAATCTGGTATCAGGAGACTGGTGTCATTTCATCAGACAAGTTAGGCCTATTTCACTATCCACAATGATCACAAACAAGGCCAGAGTGAAAATGTTAGTGTTTGATACATCATTTTTCACTCATTCAGCGTCAATAAATAGACAACCTCAAGTGCAACTGGGCCTGTCATTTTAGCAAGATAACTAGGAAGCTGACGTTAGCCAGTTGAGCAAGTTAGCTAGTCATTGATTTCGTATGTCAATGCATCTAAAGCCGAACCTAGTAGTGGTTGGCTAGCTTCTATCACCACAAACAGTGAGATTAGTTAACTAATTAGGTAGCGATCAGCCCTAAAGGTGAAACGCAAACTCACTCCCCAAAATTAGATACAGCCAAACAGGGACTCCGTCTAGTTTCAGCTAGCTCGCGAGCTAGCAAGTTATGCTAACTAATCGCGATAGATTGTACCCAAACCCATATTAAGCCTATAATAATATCGAACCTTACAGTATGTCTAAAATGTTGCTATGATTTATTTTTTAAATAAATACCTTCTTCACTTCAAAACGTTTCTTGCTTGCTCCACTATTCGTGGCGCTTGGGGTATCAACATCCATCGCTGCCGCCATGTTGACTATCGAACTTTCGTGTGAACAGAGATATTAGAAAAAGGAGGAGATAGACATCCCACGGGAATATGAATGACTTGGCGTAACGCCCCACACAGCAGAATGTCGACCAATCGTGCAGACGTTGTCATGCTGCGTCACACAGTTGCTAAATGAATCGTCACGCAATCCCTCAAAGTCGGGGTACAATGTCACGTTCAAAACTACCTCGGAACTCGGAAAAAACGAGCACGATTTAAAAAATCGATTTGAACGGACATCCAACTCGGGAACGTTTCTAGAGCTACGACTTCCGACCTGAAGATCCCTGGCGTCATGTTTTGGCTTCGTATTTTTCCAAGTTCCAGTAGTTTTGAACACGGACAAATACGAGGTCAAATCATGACGTCAGTGATCTTCAGGTCGGAAAGTTGGAGCTCAAGAAAGAGGCCCGAGTGCAAATCTGAGTTGGATTACCATTGAAATAGATTTTTCCCAGTCGGAGTTAGTTTTTTCCGAGTTCCCAATTGTTTTAAATGCGCTGAATTCTGAGATTACCGAGTTTCAATTGTTTTGAATGCTGCAAGAGGCACGAGTTCCCGAGTTGGAATCCCTCGTTCAAAACAACTGTGAACCGGAAACATCCGATTTGCGACTTCAGTGCGTTCAAGACAACTGGGAAATCGGGAAAAATGAACTCCGACTATGGAAAATCATTCTGAACGGTCATCCAACTCGGGATTTCAAGTCCCTTTGCAAGACAGCGCCGACAGAGATGGTAGCCTCGCTTCAGGTCCTTAGAAAACTATGCAGTTATTTGTTTTTTTAATGTACTATTTCTTACATTGTTAGCCCAGAAAATCTCAGGTGTTATTACATACACCTGGGAAGAACTATTGGATATAAAAGCAATGTCAATTTACCATCTTACGACCAGGAATACGTCTTTCCCGAAGCGGATCCTTGGTTCGGACCTCCACCCTTGACATGCGATCTTATCCCAGAGGCCGACCCAAAACAAAATTAGGGCACAAGTTGCCTTCCAGAGAGACATCAGAGATTGTAACATTCTCTTTTTCACGGAAACATGGCTCACTCGGGATACGTTGTCAGAGTCGGTACAGCCACCCGGTTTCTTCGTGCATCGCGCCGACAGAAACAAACATCTCTCTGGTAAGAAGAAGGGCGGGGTGTATGCCTTTTGATTAACAACTCACGGTGTAATCACAGCAACATACAGGAACTCAATTCCTTTTGTTCACCTGACCTAGAATTCCTTACAGTCAAATGCCGACCGCATTATCTTCCAAGAAAACTATCTTTGATTATAGTCACAGCCGTGTATATCTCCCTAAAGCAAATACCTCGTCGGCCCTGAAAGAACTTCACTGGACTCTTTGTAAACTGGAAACCATACATCCTGAGGCTGCATTTATTGTAGCTGGGGATTGTAACAAAGCAAACCTAAGATTAATACTCCCTAAATTCTATCACCATAACGAATGCACGACACGAGCTGGCAGAATTCTAGATCTGCTCGAACTTCCGCGATGCATATCAAGCCCTCCCGCGCCCTGCCTTCGGCAAATCTGACCATGAATCCATTTGGTTGCTCCCAGCCTATAGGCAGAAACTAAAACAGGAAACACCGGTGCTCAGGTTAATACAACGCTGGTCTGACCAATCGGATTCCACACTTCAAGATTGCTTCGATCACATGGAGTGGGATATGTTCCGGATAGCCTCAGACAACAACATTGATGTATACGCTGACTCGGTGAGCGGGTTCATTAGCAAGTGCATCGGAGATGTCGTACCCGCTCTGACTATTAAAACCTTCCCTAACCAGAAACCGTGGATTAATGGCAGCATTCGCGCAAAACTGAAAGCGCGAACCACCGCTTTCAATCATGGCAAGGGGACCAGAAACATGACCGAATACAAACAGTGCAGCTATTCCCTCCGCAAGGCAATCAAACAAGCAAAGCGTCAGTATAGAGACAAGGTAGAGTCGTAATTCAACGGCTCAAACACAAGACATATGTGGCAGGGTCTACAGTCAATCACGGATTACGAAAAGAAAACCAGCCCCATTGTGGAAATCGACGCCTTACTCCCGGACAAATTAAACAACTTCTTTGCTCGCTTTCAGAACAATACAGTGCCACTGACTCGGCCCGCTGCCAAAGCCTATGGGCTCTCCTTCTCCGTGGCCAACGTGAGTAAGACATTTAAATCTGTTAACCCTCGCAGGGCTGCCGGCCCAGACGGCATCCCTAGCCGCGTCCTCAGAGCATGGGCAGACCAGCTGGCTGGTGTGTTTACGGACATAATCAACTAATCCCTATCCCAGTCTGTTGTCCCCACATGCTTCAAGATGGCCACCATTGTTCCAGTTCCCAAGAAAGCTAAGGTAACTGAACTAAATGACTATCGCCCCATTGCACTCACTTCTGTCATCATCAAGTCCTCTGAGAGACTAGTCAAGGGTCATATCACCTCCACCCTACCTGATACCCTAGACTCATTCCAATTTGCTTAACGCCCCAATAGGTCCACTGACGATGCAATCGCCATCAAACTGCACACTGCCCTATCCCATCAGAACAAGAGGCATACCTATGTAAGAATGCTGTTCATTGACTACAGCTCAGTATTTAACGCCATAGTACCCTCCAAACTTGTCATTGAGCTCGAGACCCTGGGTCTCGACCCCACCCTGTTCAACTGGGCCCTGGACTTTCTGATGGGCCGCCCCCAGTTGGTGAAGGTAGCAGAGGTGGGACCAAGTCATTATTTTACAAGTCACAAGTAAGTCTCAAGTCTTAGCACTCAAGTTCTAAATGCATGCTCTTCAACCGATCGCTGCCTGCACCTGCCCGCCTGTCCAACATCACTACTCTGGACAGCTCTGACTTAGAATATGTGGACAACTACAAATACCTAGGTGTCTGGTTAGACTGTAAACTCTCCTTCCAGACTCACATCTCCAATCCAAAGTTAAATCTAGAATTGGCTTCCTATTCCGCAACAAAGCATCCTTCACTCATGCTGCCAAACATACCCTTGTAAAACTGACCATCCTACCAATCCTCGACTTCGGTGATGTCATTTACAAAATAGCCTCCAAAACCCTACTCAATAAATTGGATGCAGTCTATCACAGTGCCATCCGTTTTGTCACCAAAGCCCCATATACTACCCACCACTGCGACCTGTACACTCTCGTTGGCTGGCCCTCGCTTCATACTCGTCGCCAAACCCACTGGCTCCAGGTCATCTACAAAACCCTGCTAGGTAAAGTCCCCCCTTATCTCAGCTCGCTGGTCACCATAGCAGCACCTACCTGTAGCACGCGCTCCAGCAGTTATATCTCTCTGGTCACCCCCAAAACCAATTCTTCCTTTGGCCACCTCTCCTTCCAGTTCTCTGCTGCCAATGACTGGAACGAACTACAAAAATCTCTGAAACTGGAAACACTTATCTCCCTCACTAGCTTTAAGCACCAGCTGTCAGAGCAGCTCATAGATTACTGCACCTGTACATAGCCCATCTATAATTTAGCCCAAACAACTACATCTTTACCTACTGTATTTATTTATTTTGCTCCTTTGCACCCCATTATTTCTATCTCTACTTTGCACCTTCTTCCACTGCAAACCAACCATTCCAGTGTTTTTTTTACTTGCTATATTGTATTTACTTCGCCACCATGGCCTTTTTTATATTTTTATTTATATATATATTTTATTTGCCTTCACCTCCCTTATCTCACCTCACTTGCTCACATTGTATATAGACTTATTTTTCACTGTATTATTGACTGTATGTTTTTTACTCCATGTGTAACTATGTGTTGTTGTATGTGTCGAACTGCTTTGCTTTATCTTGGCCAGGTCGCAATTGTAAATGAGAACGTGTTCTCAATTTGCCTACCTGGTTAAATTAAGGTGAAATAAAATAAATAAATAAATAAAAAGTTCCAAGTCAAGACAGGCAAGTCCGAGTCAGGTCTCAAGTCCTAAACTTTGAGTTTCGAGGCCTAAACAAGTCATAATGTGCTCTTCACCAAATGTAATACCATTTCATATTTTTAACAAGAGTAATAGTTAGTATATTATATTTACGCAAATCATGAATGCTTTTAAAAATATCTATATTTTTATAATTTATACTCCAGTGTTAATCTGCTAAATTGTAATTATTCGATCTATTGCCTACCTCATGCCTTTTGCACACATTGTATATAGATTCTCTTTTTTCTACCATGTTATTGACTTGTTTATTGTTTACTCCATGTGTAACTCTGTGTTGTTGTCTGTTCACACTGCTATGCTTTATCTTGGCCAGGTCGCAGTTGCAAATGAGAACTTGTTCTCAACTAGCCTACCTGGTTAAATAAAGGTGAAATAAAATAAAAAATAAAAAATATATTTATTACTTTCCAAATAAACGTTATATTTCCATGGAAATACATGGGTAGCCATGAGAAAGACCCCCCCCCCCTCCCCCAATAGTGATCGACTATCTCAGCTGGCACAATTTGATTGGCTGCTGTCCGATTCAAACTGTAATCCGTTAAATGAAGAGTTGATGCGCTGCACACTTTTTAAAATGGCATAATTTTTTATATTTGGGCTTGGTGAGGGTATCAAGTCAGGTCGAGTCATAAGGCTCGAGTCTGACTCGAGTCCAAGTCATGTGACTCGAGTCCACACCTTTGGAAGGTAGGAAACAACTTCTCCACCCCGCTGATCCTCAACACTGGGGCCCCACAAGGGTGTGTTTTCAGCACTCTCCTGTACTCCCTGTTCACCCATGACTGCGTGGCCATGCACGCTTCCAACTCAATCATCAAGTTTGCAGACGACACTACAATGTTAGGCCTGATTACCAACAATGACGAGACGGCTTACAGGGATGAGTTAAGGGCCCTCGGAGTGTGGTGTCAGGAAAATAACCTCTCACTCAACGTCAAAAAAAACAAAGGAGATGATTGTGGACTACAGGAAACAGCAGAGGGAGCACCCCCCATCCACATCGATGGGAGATTAGTGGAGAAGGTGGACAGTTTTAAGTGCCTCGGCGTACACATTACAGACAAACTGAAATGGTCCACCCACACAGACAGCGTGGTGAAGAAGGCGCAACAGCACCTCTTCAACCTCAGGAGGCTGAAGAAATTTGGCTTGTCATCTAAAACACTCACCAACTTTTAGAGATGCACAATCGAGAGCATCCTGTCGGGCTGTATCACCGCCTGGTACGGCAATTGCACCGCCCTCAACCGCAAGGCACTCCAGAGGGTTGTGCGGTCTGCACATCGCATCACCGGGGGCAAACTACCTGCCCTCCAGGACACCTACAGCACCCGATGTCACAGGAAGGCCAAAAAGATCATCAAGGACAACAACCACCCGAGCCACTGCCTGTTCACCCCGCTATCATCCAAGAAGGCGAGGTCAGTACAGGTGCATCAAAGCTGGGACCGAGAGACCGAAAAACAGCTTTTATCTCAAGGCCATCAGACTGTTAAACAGACATTACTAACAGAGGCTGCTGCCAACATACAGACTCAAATCTCTGACCACTTAAATAAAAGGTATCACTAGTCCCTTTAAATAACGACACTTTAATAATGTTTACATATCCTACATTACTCATCTCATATGTATATACTATATTCTATACCATCTACTGCATCTTGCCTATGCCGCACGGCCATCGGTACGACCTGGAAATCACTGACGTCATGATTTGACCAAGGTTTTTTCCCCAGAGTTTTCAGTTGTCTTAAAATCAGAATTGAGAAACCTGCCTATTTTCCTCGGAAGTACATAATGTCACGATTCCAAAGCTATATGATATTACAGAGAACAAGTGAATTCTCACATCTCGGAAAATATTTGTAATGTTGTACTTGTTGACGAAATTCATGCTGTTTTTTTTAGCTATCGCCCAATAAGGGTCTATTCACTTCTTGAAGGAGAGCAATCCTTGTCCAAGAATTCACCCAGAATGCACCATGCAACCCAGTGACGACATTTCCACTAAATAGTACAGCCACAATGTTATAATTTACTATATCGTTAAAAGTCATGAAAACAAAAAATAGTTTTTCGGTCTCAATTCAAGATTAGGCATAATGTTAGCAGTGTGGATGATGGCCAGATTTTGGGTGATGACCAAATTAAGAGTGAAATACAGAACTGTAATTCTCATTTGAAAGCAAGTCTAAAAAGCTGCAAATCATCAAATAGGACAATGAGTCAGATATTTCACAAGATGTACAAATGTGAAGCAACCGGTTGGCATTTCCACTCACTAGCAAATATGATGATGAGAGGAAGCCTAGTGGCCGGCAGGGGGAGAAGATGGTGCGAGATGGATTTTGGCCGACATTCTTATAATTTTCTCATAGATTAACATTTGACAGTTTTGTTTCCAAAACTAGAATATGTTACAAACAGAGTGGACTAAGTTTTGTACACTTTACTCTTTGCCAAAGTTTAAACAAATTTGTGTTCTTCAGAAGGAGTGCAGGGGCGATTTGAGATATTGCACACACGCACTTCAGAGTAGGCGTTCCCTAACGGAAATATCCACATACATGCTAAGATATGTTAATAGGATCTCACTAGCTCGTTCTTGGCGTTGCCCATCATGTAACTTGTTCTGCCCTCTATGATTAATTTGCTCCTATTGGAAATGACAAGCTGTTGTCTATCTTGAGTAGATCTGTTCTATTTGTGTTATTTCTATGCTTCCCGTTCTTAAGTTTTGTTTTTGTGTCTTTTACTTTTGTACACCAGCTTCAAACAGCTGAAAATACAATATTTGAATTTTAGGAACCAAGAAATTGCGGGGCGATTTATTTTCTTATTGCACCCTCAAGAAGATACATTTTAGAAATAGGTGGGGTTTAAAATCAAATCAAATGTTATTTGTCACATGCGCTGAATTCAACAGGTGTAGACCTTACAGTGAAATGCTTACTTACAATGTATTCTGATTAACCAACAATGTTTTAAGAAGTTAAGAAAAAAAATGAACAAATAATTAAACAGCAGCAGTAAAATAACAATAGCAAGGCTATATACAGGGGGTACCGGTACAGAGTCAATGTGCAGAGGCACCGGTTTTTGAAGTAATTGAGTAATTGAGGTAATATGTACATGTAGGTAGAGTTAAAGTGACTATGCATAGATAATAAACAGAGTAGCAGCAGCGTAAAAGAGGGGTCTGGGTAGCCCTTTGACTAGCTGTTCAGGAGTATTATGGCTTTGGGGTAGAAGCTGTTAAGAAGTCTTTTGGACCTAGACTTGGCGCTCTGGTAACACTTGCCATGCGTTAGCAGAGAGAATAGTCCATGACTAGGCTGGCTGGAGTCTGACCATTTTTAGGGCTTCCTCTGATACCACCTGGTATAGAGATCCTGGATGGCACAAAGCTTGGCCACGGTGATGTACTGGGCCTGTACGCACTACACTCTGTAGTGCCTTGCAGTCGGAGGCCAAGCAGTTGCCATACCAGGCAGTGATGCAACCAGTCAGGATGCTCTCGGTGGTGCGGCTGTAGAACCTTTTGAGATCTGAGGACCAATACCAAATATTTCAGGCTCCTGAGGGGGAATAGGCTTTGTCGTGCCCTCTTCACGACTGTCTTAGTTTGTTGGTGACGTGGACACTAAGGAACTTGTAGCTCTCAACCTGCTACACTGCAGCCTTGTCGATTGAGAACGGGGGCATGCTCGGTCCTCCTTTTCATGTAGTCCACCATCATCCACTTAGTCTTGATCACTTGAGGGAGAGGTTGTTGTCCTGGCACCACATGGCCAGGTCTCTGACCTCCTCCCTATAAGGAGGACTTCGTGGCTGTGGTAACTACGGACGACGCATGGGCAAAGTACACAATGGGCATTAATAGTGGTGCTTTCAAGACAACTAGGAACTCAGAAAAAAACGAGGTAAAATCATGACAGTAACTTTCAGGTAAGAAAGTCAGTTATTTTTTATTTATTTTAAATTTATTTAACTAGGCAAGTCAGTTAAGAACAAATTCTTATTTACAATGTCATCCTACTCCGGCCAAACCCGGACGACGCTGGGCCAATTGTGCGCCGCCCTATGGGATGTGATACAGCCTGGTTCTAGAAAGATACCGACTTGGAATTCCAAATTGGATGACTGTTCAAAACGATTTTCCCAGTTGGATTTCGTTTTTCTCCCAAGTTCCCAGTTGTCTTAAATGCACTTAAGTCGGAAATTTCCGAGTTCCCAGTTGTTTTGAACGCAGCATACAATTCCAATGGAGTTTCCCATCTTGTCAAAAGTATCTGTTAACAGTGGCCAAGGTTCTGTCCATGCAGGCCCACTCTCTGAGAAGATAAGTATCAGCAAAAGAGCAGAGAAGGTAAAAAGTCAGGTTCTACCGAGATTTGAATCAGATCGCTGGATTCAGAGGGCTGGAGTCCAGAGTGCTAACCCTTACACCATAGGCCTGTTCTGGCACCTGGTGGCAGTCGATGGGCTCTGCAAATAGAGATAGTGCCAGATTATATTTTACAGTCTAAATGTAAAACGCAACAAACTGCAACAGCCATAGACTGTAAAAATGGACAAAGTGGCAACTGCACACAAGATTCCAAGAACTAATGAGATTGCATCTGGGATGTGATGATACCTTTACCACAAGACAGTACCACTGACTGGCACATACATGTATTGCATGGAGCCACATTACATAAAATACTTTGATGGCATACTTACCCAGAATTGTTATGTAGAGGATCAGATAAAGCATGCAATGGACCAATCCTTGCACACCTCTGTCAGGAACATGAAAATCAAACAACACTGTGAGACACTAATTTAGTGTTGTAGGAGATTTAATGAGCAAGAAACCAATGTGCATTGATTTACATGCATCTAAGCGGTATGTAACAGCTGAAAATGCAGCAACCTTACACATATATATATATATATATACACTGCTCAAAAAAATAAAGGGAACACTTAAACAACACAATGTAACTCCAAGTCAATCACACTTCTGTGAAATCAAACTGTCCACTTAGGAAGCAACACTGATTGACAATAAATTTCACATGCTGTTGTGCAAATGGAATAGACAAAAGGTGGAAATTATAGGCAATTAGCAAGACACCCCCCAAAACAGGAGTGATTCTGCAGGTGGTGACCACAGACCACTTCTCAGTTCCTATGCTTCCTGGCTGATGTTTTGGTCACTTTTGAATGCTGGCGGTGCTCTCACTCTAGTGGTAGCATGAGACGGAGTCTACAACCCACACAAGTGGCTCAGGTAGTGCAGTTCATCCAGGATGGCACATCAATGCGAACTGTGGCAAAAAGTTTTGCTGTGTCTGTCAGCGTAGTGTCCAGAGCATGCAGGCGCTACCAGGAGACAGGCCAGTACATCAGGAGACGTGGAGGAGGCCGTAGGAGGGCAACAACCCAGCAGCAGGACCGCTACCTCCGCCTTAGTGCAAGGAGGTGCGCTGCCAGAGCCCTGCAAAATGACCTCCAGCAGGCCACAAATGTGCATGTGTCAGCATATGGTCTCACAAGGGGTCTGAGGATCTCATCTCCGTACCTAATGGCAGTCAGGCTACCTCTAGCGAGCACATGGAGGGCTGTGCGGCCCCACAAAGAAATGCCACCCCACACCATGACTGACCCATCGCCAAACCGGTCATGCTGGAGGATGTTGCAGGCAGCAGAACGTTCTCCACGGCTTCTCCAGACTCTGTCACGTCTGTCACATGTGCTCAGTGTGAACCTGCTTTCATCTGTGAAGAGCACAGGGCGCCAGTGGCGAATTTGCCAATCTTGGTGTTCTCTGGCAAATGCCAAACGTCCTGCACGGTGTTGGGCTGTAAGCACAACCCCCATCTGTGGACGTCGGGCCCTCATACCACCCTCATGGAGTCTGTTTCTGACCGTTTGAGCAGACACATGCACATTTGTGGCCTGCTGGAGGTCATTTGCAGGGCGCTGGCAGTGCACCTCCTTGCACTAAGGCGGAGGTAGCGGTCCTGCTGCTGGGTTGTTGCCCTCCTACGGCCTCCTCCACGTCTCCTGATGTACTGGCCTGTCTCCTGGTAGCGCCTGTATGCTCTGGACACTACGCTGACAGACACAGCAAACCTTTTTGCCACAGTTCGCATTGATGTGCCATCCTGGATGAACTGCACTACCTGAGCCACTTGTGTGGGTTGTAGACTCCGTCTCATGCTACCACTAGAGTGAGAGCACCGCCAGCATTCAAAAGTGACCAAAACATCAGCCAGGAAGCATAGGAACTGAGAAGTGGTCTGTGGTCACCACCTGCAGAATCACTCCTGTTTTGGGGGGTGTCTTGCTAATTGCCTATAATTTCCACCTTTTGTCTATTCCATTTGCACAACAGCATGTGAAATTTATTGTCAATCAGTGTTGCTTCCTAAGTGGACAGTTTGATTTCACAGAAGTGTGATTGACTTGGAGTTATATTGTGTTGTTTAAGTGTTCCCTTTATTTTTTTGAGCAGTGTATATATTCAGCCTTGTTCTTCATTTGCACAAAGGATATGTATGAAATATATATGAAACATAACATTGTATGTGTAATAGAAAAGTTGGTCGAACTAGAGCAGAAAAATCTAATAGCATCATGGGACACTTGGTGGAAATATATGGTACTGCAAATAGGGCTTTGGGTCTCTTGCATCCCGGCATCCAGGTACTAAAATAGACTGAAAATCAAATCAGAAAATGAACTTCAAGACTCACAAATAAAAAAATGTAAAACACATTTCTGCATGCTCAAATTACATTCAGTGAGGTGAGATGAAATAGCACTTGTCCATTTGGTGCATATAGAGTTCTGTCCAAGCAGTAGACTTATAGCCATTTACATCACTGATTTCCTACTTTTTATTACAGTCTTCTTGTTTTTTGTGATGCTGGTGCCTTAGGGTTCTTCAGAGGCTTGGCTTTGGGCTTGGTTGGCATGGGTTTAGCCTTTACTGGCTTGGCAATTGCCATGGTCACCTTGAGGAGAGTGGGTTTGGGTTCGATTGATTTTGTATCCTTGAATCCTTTGAGGGTCTTGCCAGGAGAAGCACTCTCCCCTGGACAGCTCTTAAAGACATGGACATCCCTCACACTTTGGCCCCGGAACTCAGGAGGGTGACCACAGGTGGCTATCATCTTCAGAGAATCTTCAGACATTCTCCATCCACCTGAGCAAAGAGCGGGGACGCAAAGTATTAGAGCCTGAGGGTTAGCAGAGTTAAATCATTTGTGTGTACCTCTCCCTGACCCAGTCTGTAATACCTACATGTTTCAAGCAGACAACTATAGTCCCTATGCCCAAGAACGCCAAGGTAACCTGTCTAAATTACTATCGCCCCGTAGCACTCTTGCTTTGAAAAGCTGGTCATGGTTCACATCAACACCATCATCCCAGACACACTGGACCAACTCTAATTTGCATTCTGCCCCAACAGATGACACAATCTCTATTGCACGCCACACTTCCATCTCCCACCTGGACAAGAGGAACACCTATGTGAAAATGCTGTTGATCGACTACAGCTCAGCGTTCAACACCATAGTGCCCTCCAAGCTCATCACTAAGCTCAGGACCCTGGGACTGAACACCTCCCTCTGCAACTGGATACCTGATGGGTCGACCCCAGGTGGTGAGGATAGGCAACAACACATCTGACACGCTGACCCTCAACACAGGGGCTCCTCAGGGTTGAGTGCTTAGTCCCCTCCTGTACTCCCTGTTCACCCACGACTGCGTTGCTGCGCACGACTCCAATATTATCATTAAGTTTGCTGACGATACGACGGTGGTTGGCCTGATCACCGACGACAATGAGACAGCCTATATGGAGGAGGTCAGAGACCTGTCAGTGTGGTGTCAGGACAACAACCTCTCAATATGAGCAAGACAAAGGAGTTTGTTGTGGACTACAAGAAAAGGAGGGCCGAGCACACCTCCATCCACGTTGACCGGGCTGTAGTGGAGTGGGTTGAGAGCTTCAAGTTCTTCGGTGTCCACGTCACTAAGGAATTAACATGGTCCACTCACACCAACACAGTTGTGACAAAGGGAGGACCATGCTTCTTTCCCCCCATCGTCGCTTACTAATGCAACTGCTTGGAATCCGACTGCAAGGCACCACAGGCCTCATGCATGGAGGCCTGGAGATGCTAAACATGTTTATGTTAATTAACGGTAAATTACAGTGAGAGCGACAGTCTTTTGCTTGACAATAACCGTCTGACAACCCAAGCCATAAGACTGCTAAATAGCTAATCAAATCGCTACACAGACTACCTGCATTTACCCTTTTTTGCACCAACTCTTGCACTGACTCTATGAACACACATTGTACTCTACCTACACACTCACACATAGTTACTGACATTGCAACACGCACATAACACGCGCACACATGCGTACTGACGCCACACACACTCACTCTCACATTTGGACCCCAGGAAGATTAGCTAGCACTACAGCGTTAGCTAATGGGGATCCTAATAAAAATTACAAAATGACCACACGCTGCTGCTGCTACCCCCACCTATATGTACATTGCTACCTCAATTAACTCTTACCACTGCACATCGACTCAGTAGTGGTTCTCCCTGTATATAACCATGTTACTTTTACTCTTCATTGTTATTTGTTAGTCACTGTGTATTTTTCTTTGTGTCACTATTTCTATTTAAAAATATTTTTTTAACTTAACTCTGCAATGTTGGAGAAGGACCCGTAAGTAAGGATTTCACTGTTAATCGACACCTGTTGTTTACGAAGCATGTGACCAATGAAATGTTGATTTACTTTATGTGCATGCATGTGCATGACTCCTTTGCACAGCAGCATACACAAACTGGTCATTCACAAAGCAGTGGACTATTGACCTGCGGAGTGGCATCAGGGTGCAATCACATAGCAGGGGGTTGTGGGCCAGGTTGATGACCTCCAGCCCAGTGAGTGGGCTCAGGTCAGGCAGTTCCTCCAGCTGGTTCCCCCCCAGAGACAGAGTGGTCAGCCCAGAGCCCAGCCCCACCAGGGAGTCTCTGGACATCTATGAAGAGAATAGAAGTAACCACTCAGAAAGTGGATTCTTCATAGAAATTAATGGGCAGTTTTTCATTGATAACTTGAGATTCTATTGATCCCAATTCTGCAGATAGAGAATTTATCAACACAAACCTGGGAAAATACATCTCTTTATCTCTCTTACCTTCTCCAGACCCATGTCATCCATATACAGCTGCCTTAGGCTCTTAGACACAGGAAGGAACGCCTTTGGTTCGACCCAGCAAATGGAATTTCTGGAGAGGTAGAGCTCGATCAAACTGGAGGCCCTGGACAGCCCGTCGGTAGGCACCTCAGCAAGCTGATTGGACCCCAGATGAAGAGTATTTAGGTGGGTGGACTTGAGAGCGCCGGGGGCTATAGTGGCTATGGTGCTATTGGTCAGGTAGAGTCCTCTCAGCTTGGGGACTGAGGAGAGCTGGCCTGCCCGCTCCAGCTTACCGACAGTGTTCCCAGGTGGAGCACAAGCAGGCTGGGCAGGGGGGCCAGGGCAGCTCCAGGGAACATGGCCAGCTGGTTCCCTTCCAGGTGAATGTAGGTGAGTTCAGGGGCCCCAGTGAAAGTCTGAGCCCAGGGAGGTGAGGTCATTGTCCGACAGGTAGAGGTAGACCAGGCCCTTCATTCCCCGGAAGGCACCGCCTTCTATCTCACGGACCTTGCAGTGCTCCAGATGCAGAGAGACCACCTGGTCTGTACCAGGGAAACTGTTGCTAGGGACGTAATGGAAATGGTTGCTGCGAAGGTCCAGGAGCTGGGTATTAGAGGGGAAGCCGTAGGGAACTTTGGTGTGACCACGGTTCTCACATGTGGCGTGCTGAGCCTTCACCTAAGCAGGGGGCAGAGAGAGGTAGATGGGTTCATAGGGACATTTTCAAACAAGAATTGGAGAGCAGTTTTTATATGGATGACTGAATTATCAGTCCAATTTCTCTCTGAGTATGATGGCAAGTGTGCTGTCATGGCAGCAAGTTTGAACATAATTTGTGGCACAACATTGCATCATCCCTCAGCACCCATACACCATCTCAGTATTAACAACAACAGCAACTCACATCGCAGACACAGTTATCCGGACACTTGCTCTTCTTTTTAGGCTTGGCTGTGGGCAGTGCACGCTCCCTGCTCTTCAAACTCCTCCTTTATCATGTGCTCCCTGCTCCGGCAGCGCAGCTCCATAGGCCCCACTGCCTCCAGGGGCTCGTCAGAGGTGAGGGGGACCTGCGCAGACCCCCATCAACTTCATCTTCCCTTTCTTGGTCCACTCCTTCAGGGGCCTCAGGTAGCAATTACAGTGGATGGGGTTTCCTGTTAGGTTGAGGCGGGCTAGCTCCATGGGGCCAGAGAGAGGCTCCAGGTAGCGCAGCTGGTTGTGGCTGAGGTCCAGGTGGGAGAGGAGGGTGTGCCTGGGACATGGCTGTGTCAGAGGTCCTGGAGGGACATGTGGTCCAGGTAGAGGTGGGTGAGCTTCGGCATGGAGACAGTATCCTCACACAGGTAGGTCATGGGGTTGTAGCTCAGGTCCAGGCAGGTGACTTGAGCCAGTCTTAAATAAAGGAAAGAAAATGGACAGAACATAAACAGGTCAAGTGTCAAGCTTAAATACTATTGCACCAGGGCACCATTGCACAATAGTGTCAAACATCTGCACAGTTTCACACCGGCTCATAGTCTGTGTGGGGAAGAAATGCAGCTCATTGTGGTCGAGGCTGAGGCGTGTGACGGTGAAGAGGCCAGCGAAGGCCTCCATGGCCAGGTTGTTGAGGGAGTTGCGACTGAGACACAGCCACTTGATGTTGTGCAGGCCCTGGAAGGCCATGTTGGGGATGTACACCAGCTGGTTATGTGTGAGGGACAGCATGTTGAGGAAGCCTAGCGGAGTGAAGGCCCCTGGCTGGATCTCCTCAACACGGTTATGGTCCAACATCAGCTGCTTAAGGGATGACAGGCAGTCAAAAGACTCCTGTTGGATGGGGAGAGAGGGAGAGTTAGGGAACAGGCATGATGCATGTAACATTAAACAGCTAAGAAAGTTGGTGGATGGGAGTGTGGCCTTTGTGCAATAAGTGACAGCTATGTGTACAACATAACTTGCACCTGAAAGGTACCATGTAGGTATCAATGTTACTAGAGGATTCTACATCAATCTGATCTGGTGCTTCACTCACCAAAACAGACATTTATTTGTTTACCCAATGTCCCCGGTGACTGTGCCAGCCGCTACCTCACCTGGTAAAGGATCTCGATGTTGTTGTTGGCCAGGTTGAGGGAGACCAGGCGGCCCAGGGTGCGGAAGGCCCCTTCACATACCGTCCTGATGTTATACCGCTGCAGGGTGAGGTGTGGGATTTGCAGAAACGCATGGGTCGGCAGCACCTGGATGTCGTTTTTACTCAGGTCCAGTTTCACTGTAATTTGAGGGAAAGGAATTAGGAATGAGAAATAGAAAACGTAGGGGAGGTTTAAATATGGAAAAGGAAAAAAGAAAATGTGTGGGTGGATGAATAGCAAAATTACAGCACTGCATGCATGCCATAAATTAAGGTTTAAACCACATGAAATAACTTGTAAAACATTATCATTATCATTGATCATTTTGATTCATTGGCATCTCACCTCATCTATGATGGGGGGAACCTAAGTCAGATTCTTGCCGATACAGGCCATGGTGAGTTTGGAGTTGTCCCAGATGCAGAACCTTGGGCACTTTCCCACTTGAGCTGGTAAAAGTATGACCAAGAGCATAAAAACCGCAACTAGCCACCTAGAGAGGCAATCCGCAAAGGAACACATCTGCGGGGGTTTTGGTTAAAAGACATCAAAACACAAACGGGATTTGACTGTAGGCCTAACGAACGCCTCTCAAAAGACAAATTCTCTCCCAATTTTTTAGTCTCACAACTTTGAATACATATTGTAAATACAGTGGAAAATAGTACATTAGACAACTTCTTATAGCGACATTGGAACAAAAATATTCAAAGACATGGAGAATCCCGTCTCCAACTTTAAACCTTTACGCACCGATAGGCTTTCCCTCGGGACTCATAAAATCACTTTTCCAATGCCAGGAGGATTGTAAGTATTTATTTAACGCATATTTTAAGACTTAAAAGTTTAGTTATTGAAT
This sequence comes from Salvelinus fontinalis, assembly GCF_029448725.1. Classification (NCBI taxonomy): domain Eukaryota; kingdom Metazoa; phylum Chordata; class Actinopteri; order Salmoniformes; family Salmonidae; genus Salvelinus; species Salvelinus fontinalis. Next base: position 77,714,818 of record NC_074666.1, on the reverse strand, counting down.
CTAAAAATACGTATCTGGTTGTTATTCAGCAGCATTCCATAACATTTTCTATTTGATAAATATAGACTTCTGCATTGCTAGAATGACTGAACACTTGCAACAGTGAGGGGTCTCACACACACTGCTTTGATAAATTCTTTCGTCGTGTCTCTCAGCCCCTGCGAAACCTAACCTCAAATGAACACTTTGGCAATACATTTGACAGATTAGAGGTCGAAGGTAGCCAACTGTCCCACTGACATAGACGTCAACTCAAAGTATATTCCAAGTTGGTTAGACAACATTGATTCAACCAGTGCGCGTGTCCTACATAAAAGAAAATTAGAACATGATTTTAACGCCAAACCTGCCAGGGTTATTCCTAAGTACATAAATTACTCTATAAATTGACAGCGAGTTCAACAACGCCAGCCCAGGACATCATCCGGCTTCTTCGCCTGCGGGATCGTCAGAAAGGGCGGGGGGTGCTGAGGAGTATTTCTGTCTGTAATAAAGCCCTATTGTGCAGAAAAACTCATTCTGATTGGCAGTGCCTGGCTCCCAAGTGGGTCTGCCTATGCCCTCCCAGGCCCACCCATGGCTGCACCCCTGCCCAGTCATGTGAAATCCATAGATTAAGGCCTAATGAATTTATTTCAATTGACTGATTTCCTTTTAACAACTGTAACTAAGAAAAATCTTTTGAAATTGTTGCATGTTGCATTTATATTTTTATTCAGTGTAGGTTTCAGAATTTGGGAGGAGAAAGAACCTACACCTGGATCAATAGTTTCTTCCCACTGTAAAAAGTAAACATGGTTGGACTAGATCCTTATTCAGGGTAGTGCTTGCTAAATTGTGAAATTGAAATGTTCCCAGGCCATTTAGTATACAGACACCCAAATAGTGTCTGTTTAATAGCTGCAACAAAGAAATCAACAATTTATTCAGTTCTTCCCTTTTGATTCAAATCAAAATCACATTTCCACAGCAGCCCATATCACACATTTATATTTTATATCCATTTAACCCTTTATATTTAATATAAAACCATTACTTAATGGGTAAATATGGAGAGAACCTGTGTTTAAGATCACATTTCAGTCCTTTCACTGCAGGTGAGGCAGGATACACCATTCATCTCCCAAATGTTTGTCTGCAATATTTCAAATCGGTCCATCCATAAAATAATGTACGCCCATAAGATGATGGGCAAGGCTCCAGCTGTGAGTCTTCTGAGTTGGCGAAATAGAGTGCAGTGCAACAGTTAAGTCCTTGTTGTGTGCGCTAAGGGCCCCCTTATGTCTGGGGGTGGGAATTGTTCTGTTCATAAATCCGTGAGTGTGTCTGTGCGGCCCGGTGTGACTCAGTTCTCAGGCCTGACATGCTCCAGCGTGGACTTGAGGATGTTCCTGGCGCTGCTGCACGACTCCAGGGCCTGGACGTGTCTGAAAGTCACAAATATACAGTCACACCGTTGCAATGATGGACAGTTTCACCTTTCATCTTTACTGTTTTTAGACGCAGCAGCCTGACAACATAGGAACATTGTGCAATTTGGAGCATGTTGGCATTATCCTTGGGGAACTTTGTGCCAATGTGGTGTGTTAATCTGCAGTCGGAGAGGGTACCTGAGAGCTACGCTGCCGCCCATCACTCATGCCCTTACCGGGACATGAAGGCCTCCAGCACAGCGATGTGGTCCTGGGGGAAGTAGTCCTGACGCACGACGTACTCCAGTGCCTGCAAATGACCAGGCACCACATGTACCGGCTTCACCTTGTCCTCACTCTGAATGAGACAGGGGGAGACATGAGGGCAAGACATGAGGGCTACAATAATACAAGGCAGAATAAAACCAGGAGTTTTTCTAGAAATTCATAGAACGTGTACCTTGAGGAGTCCCAGCATTACTAACAGCGATGATACAAAGTTGTAACCTTGGAAGGAGGGGCTTGCGAAGGCTTTCCTGAGAATTGCATCTGCATAACAAAGAGGACATATACTTAACATGCGGTCATACAGATGAACGGAAACAGTCACATATCCATGGACTTGGTCATCTGCCCCATGTCTTCAGTAAGTACTCAGAAATAAGATAAGTGGCCCTTACCAATACTGTCTAGGACAGCACTCTTAACCTCTTCATCTTCCTCATTGTACACAGAGGAGATTTTCAGGAAAGCCTCCGCTGTCTTACCAGCATCAGCCATATCTACCTGGAAAGAGAAGAACAAGGACAAAAGGTTAAACACGTCACCATCAACCTGTTTCAGCCTACTGACACACTGTACGTATGTCACCTCAGGTTTCCACTAAGTAGTTTGCTGTGTAAGGTATTCATGACAGAGTGTCTTAACCTGCTGTTCAAAGAGCAGGGCCCTCTTGGTGCCCAGTTTGAGCAGCTTGTCGGGGGAGGGGAAGCAGAGGAAGGAGGCAGCATCTGGGGGTCGGGGCACTGACGGAGGGGAGGAAACCTGATTCACACTGCTGTCCTCTTCTTCCTCCACATCATCATCCTCCTCCTCATAGTCATCCTCCTCTTCTTCATCATCATCATCCTCCTCTTCTTCATCATCATCATCCTCTTCTTCTTCCTCCGGCTCCCCTTCATCGTCGCTGCAGGTAGACAAAGATTACACAAGAAGATTATCTCATGGCAGCTTGTGATAAAAAACAGGATGGTTGAGGTCCAGTGTGGGTAAGTCTAAAAGTATAAACTCATTTAATATTTCAATCCAGTACCTGAGTGATCCCAGCAGGTCTCCCATGTTCAGGCCATCCATTACCTCTCTGAGAGCATCACAGCCCTCCTCCCCCAGGCAGTTACCTGACAGTACCAACACACACACACACAACACAAAGTCCCACATGAAAACATTATTAGCCTATGCAACATTTTCAATCCAGTTTTCATGTGTTGTAAGTCAAGTGTGTATCCATCATGTACCATTTAGGTCCAGTTTCTCCAGTGTGGCTTTGCCCTCGACTGATTGTGCCACCAGCAGTGCAGCTTCTCCTGTGATCTCCCCGAATGACAGATTCAGCTCCTGACAAAGAGGTAAAAAAATATATGGGTATGAGTCAGGTGTATGAACACACATGAATTAACAATCAAGTGCAGTAGATGTTCGTGCAGCCAAGGGTGGGACCAGTGCTACCCTGTACCTTGAGGATGGGAAGCCCCTCGGTGACTGCCTCTGCGATGGCTATAGCCCCCTCGGAACGCACCAGGCAGTCTCCAAAGTTTATCACCTGGACACTGCGCAAATGTTTCAGAGCCTGAAGGGGGCCCAAAACACGCAGTGTCAGTCATAGTATGGCAAGTGCATTTGAGCATACATCAACTTCATGAGGGTTTCATTGTCATACGGCCTTTGTACACAAGCAAACCCCTACTCTACCTGTGCCATGGCGATAGCTCCTTTCTTGGTGAAGGTGTTGTCGTTGAGGTTGAGGACCCGGAGCTGGGGGTTGTGTTGCATGGCAGTGGCCAGAGCAGTCACCCCAGGGTGGTTGATCCCATTCTGGGGCACGTGCACCTCCTCCAGACTACCCATCAGCTGAGGTCATACAGTAGCATCAGACAGAGATAGCTATATAGACAGTATATGGCTTGTCACTGTCAGTTTAATCATAGACTCAGTGGCATTACGTTGGAGTGTTCAAGGAGATTTTATCCATGCTGCTGCCAGTACTAGTGCTAAAGAGCTCCATGTGAACCACTGTGGTGATAAGCTGCATATACTCTACAAGTCCAGACTGTCAGAAATTCTGATATGTTCAGCTCAGGAGCCAGTGTCTGTACCTGGAAGGCCTGGGCAAGGGCAGTGGCCCCATCGTTCTCCAGACGGTTTCTGCCTGCGATGAACACCTTCAGCCCGAGGGGGGTGCCCTGTGCACTGGACTGCTTATGGCACTCCGTCAACGCTGCAGCTAAGATCTGAGGAGACCACACATACAGAGCAGTGAAAAAACTACTTCGGAAAAAGTTATGATTGTCATGATAGATATTAAATCATGATATCACTTCTCAAATGATAGCACTATTCAACCTTAACACAAGCTATATATTTCATATGAGAAGTTAAATTAGCTTTAAATCTTCTCTGAAATTATACTGACTACATTACAACTAGGAGGGGGGCAACTTTATGTTGTGGAGTCTGCTCAATAACACAATGCAGCTCCTATCAAACTGGAGACATTCTGCCCACCTTGCCGCCACCAATGCCCATGCCGCAGTTGTTGAGCCTCAGTTCCTGCAGTGTGTGACAGGCAGTGCTCTTGAGCAACTTCTCGATGCCCTTCACCCCATCTGGTCCAAAGGCGTTGTCACTGAGGTCCAGCACGGTCAGTCTGGCGCCTGCTGTCATCAGGGCTGCACCCAGGGAGTTCTGAATAGGGGAAATGAAGGCTGAGTTTACAATCCCAGACCATCTTTCATCTATCAAAGGGAGTAAGTATTTTTTTAAATATTTTTTTTTAAATAAGTCTCACCAGGGCTGGAGGGATCTCAGAACGCAGTCGCCCAGTAAACATGTCACTCCAGTAACAGTACTGATGGAGAGAGGGTTATATAAAGGGTCAGCTAAAATATTGTCTAGCTAGAGATATATATATATGACAGATATGAAAGCAAGATAGAACAGAAGCAACAATGGGTATCTCATCAAAATATGATATCATCCATCTTTCTCCGTGTGGCAGTCAGTGGAATACCTGTCCTCTGTACCATGAACAATGCAATCAAAACACACTTCATCTCATAATCACTCTGTGACTGGTACCTTAAATTCCCTCTTTGTCTCCAGGGCTTTAGCGATGGCCTGTGCTGCCTCCACCCCATAAGTGTTCCCCTCCAGCCTGAGCGCTTGTAACCCCTTGAACTCCTGGATCTCTTTCACCATCTCTTCCACTGGAAAGAAAGACAGAGGGAAAGATTTAAGACACATACCATGATTGTTTGAAGAACAATACATTGGGCTTCCGAGTGGCACTCCGGTCTAAGGCACTGCATCCCAGTGCAAGAGGAGTCACTACAGTCCCTGGTTAAAATCCAGGCTGTATCACATCCGAACGTGATTGGGAGTCCCATAGGGCCGCGCATATTCGGCCCAGCGTCGTCCGGGTTTAGCCGGGGTAGGCCGTCATTGTAAACAAGATTTTTTTCCTAAACTGACTTGCCTAGTTTTATAAAAAATAAAAACAAAAATACAACAAAAAAACATTTGGCATTGGACACCACCTTGTACTTGAACAACCTATTGGATGACAATTGGAGGAGCATAAACATAATGAGTCAATGGTCGGAATTCTTACCAGATTGTGCATTGTCGAATTTACGTCCTTGGCCTTTATAACTCAACTCTCCCTCAGTCACCTGGGTTTTTGCCAGAGAGTCGGCCAACTGTGCAACAGCATCCGTCGCCATCAGGACACCTGGGGAACATACTAACTTATGAACAAGAATATGCACTACTTACTTAAGCAACACATACTATATTATCAATTACCACCTAGTAGAGTACCTGCCAAAGACCTAGCGTTACCAAACACACATGCAGTTTGAAGTGATGTTATAAACATTCAGTTAGCTAGCTAACGTTAGTTAACTTGAGCTAATATACACAGGGGGTGGAAAGTTGCTCTGTCTGTAAATGTTGCTAGCTTGCTATCATTGTGCTACCCTGTGGAAGAAGTGGAAACCCTTGCTAACTAATGTTAGCCAAGTAGCAAGATAGTTACGACACTATAAACATATCTGCCAACGAGTTATAAACAGTTGGCACACACCATCTCATGCCAGGATAGTTGAGGCTAACTAGCTAGGTGGAAAAAGCTGAATATGGTTGATCATTTCCAACGGTGTGATAAAGCTGGAAATGTTCCACAAGAATACAGCCATCAAAGCAAGTTACTTAACGTTGTTCTGACTTGACAAAGTCATGACATACTAGCTATAGTTAGTTAGCTAGCTTAGCAAGCTAGCAAGAGCAGGGCATGCCCTGGTACGGCCATCGACCAATTTGATCTGATAAATATGGCACCTCCCCTCACGTGTGACCTTACAAACGTTTCCCTGAATACATTTACAAGCGAAAATGTCTCTGAAGTAGTATGAAACGTGTATCAATGCTTACAAAATCGAAATTTCTGCGTATAACTAGTTGTTTCCAGAACAGCGCTGTCTGTCCCACAAGCTCTCTCCCGCTCGGTTCTGACGTTTAAACACTTCGAGGACCACGGCTGACGCAAGACACACGGGACTTGTAGTTCCAGGCAGTTTCGTTGGCTCATCTTCTTCTATTACATCATGGCGGTCCGCAAACAAACGTTTAAGTGCATGCCGCCACCTACAGTGCTGGAATGTACGATTAATCATGATCTGCTCAATTCTGTACTACCATGAAAAAATTATACAAAAACAATAAAAGAATAAATCCCTACTAACTTCTACCAACCCGCCCCAAAAAAACTCCCCAACCGCCTACCCCGTTAAACTTCTACCACCCCCCCCCAAAAAAACTCCCCAACCCCCTACCCCATTAAACTATATCATGCTGAAACAATCCACTTTTAGGATTGTTCAGCATCTCTTTTGTGAGCCATCCAATCTTTTCTGTGGACTTTCAGACATTTTTGTGTGTTTTTGTGTGTTCTCACTGATCATAGCATTGCTAGCTAGCTTGTTAGCTAGCTAGATACAGTTGCTGGATTCAGCTAGATACAGTTGCTGGATTCAGGTCTGCCCTCCCTATCCGCCAAATATTTTTATAATCATTATATCTGTGTGCAAGCCCTGAACTTGTTGCTATGGCAACCCAAAGGCAGCTAGAACTGTGAAAACAAGACCCTGCGCTGCAGAGGCACAACCAGTCCTATTTTTGTTCAGATTCCTCTTCTGGACTTTTAGTCTTTCATTTTATTTTCAATAAAAGTTTGGACCAGTAAGAGAGGAGAGAGATGCAGCAGCTACCCAGTCCTAACAGCAATGCCGGAGGAGAGGGGGAGAAGAGAAGTGCCAGTGCTGCCCCCGGCAATGTTGTACTCAGGGATGGTGAGCCCTGCAGTGACGGTGACGAGCCCAGCAAAAGTGACACCAGCGATGGGGATCCCAGCAGCAGTGACTCGGTGATGGTGACCTCAGTGACGTTGACCAGACCAACGATGGTGACCCCAGCGGCGGTTACCTCAGCGGCGGTGACCAGACCAACTATGGTGATCCTAGTGGCGGTGATCCCAGCAGCGGTAACTCCAGCATCCTGCAGCCCACTCTGGGGTCACTGCCCTCGACACCGGGCAATGCCCGCATCATGCCTCGAATTTCCCGGCGGCATCGACGGCCATAGGCATTGCAGCCCTTGAGTGGCTGTAATGCCCCCTAAAAAAATCCATTCCTTTTGGCCATTGTGCCCTGGGGCTTGAAATAATATTTACCAATTACCCTGCTCCAAAGCACCTCTCACTTACATGGCTTTCTCAGCTATCTCAATTCTGACATTAACTCCAGAAGTGCTGACCTCTTGCACCCTCTAAAACCACTGTGATTATTATTTGACCCTGCTGGTCTTCTATGAACGTTTGAACTTGAAGAACGATCTGGCCTTAATGGCCATGTACTCTTATAGTCTCCAACTGGCATAGCCAGAAGAGGACTGGCCACCCCTCAGAGCCTGGTTTCTCTCTAGATTTCTTCCTAGGTTCATGCCTTTTAGGGAGTTTTTCCTAGCCTCCGTGCCTCTACATCTGCATTGCTTGCTCTATGGGGTTTTAGGCTCTGTTTCTGTATAAACACTTTGTGATAACTGCTTTTGTAAAAAGGGCTCTATAAATACATTTTATTTATTGATTATTAGCCAATGCCCGTCACGTGCTCAGGTCTTTCTCGCAGGCATCACAGCTCCGAAGTAGACTACTAGTGAAGACAGACCAGAGGTGTGGAGTCATCACAAATTTGATGACTTGAGACTCGACTTGGAATAAAATAAAATAACTTGAGACCTGACTTTGACGTGGAGCCTCAAGACTCGGGACTCGACTTTGATTTAAGACTAGTAACTTGAAATTATCTGTAATGTTTTGTCACTCATTTTCAGTGGCAATTTTAGCATGTAAATCTTGGTGTGGGAAACTCAAACAACATTTTTAGTGGCAGGCCAGCAAAGCCACTACACAGCACAGCACAACACAACACTAAACAATACATTAATTGCACTATAACAGTGACAAACAGTGCCCACAAAATTAGGGCCTACAAAAGTTGTCCCAACAGCAGAGTCCCAACAGCAGTCCCAACACCGATACGTTTTAGCTATAATTTCTCTTCATTATTTGTCTTCATATGACAAATATTGAAAAGGATTTGCCAGTAGATTGTCGACTTGATTCATGAGGATGAAATTCTACACAGGGACACTTTAAGTCAATCTTAAATGAATCATCCTTTATTAACAGAAGCTGGAGAGATCAGTCAAACTTAGATGCATAAAGTACCAGTCTGAAGTGAGCTCCACCGAGGCAGTCCTGTTAGTTCTCTTATATACTGCTTACACAGACAAGTTATATTTGCATGATTCAGCTTATTCCTGATTCATAATTAATTCATCATTAAGGTTTGGTTCATGCATGTGACAGACCAATACTGGTTCATGCATGTGACAGACCAATACCTCACAAAGCTTCTTCTCTCCAAGCTGAGACCTTGAAACTGAGATATCCTTTCGTTCTCAAAACAAGGTTCTGGGCGTACTGCCAAATTGCAAATGCTGATAGTGAGGATTCGTTCAATCAGTCACTTGCATGAAGACAGAAATTGGTTATTAGAGAAGCAAAAACATAAAATGTTCCATCATACATGATCAGTCCAATCACAGCTACAGTAGATATAATGTCATTTGACGTCCTTTTATCTGTGGCCAATGACCTTGAGCCTTCTTGGACTCTATGGTACCACCCAAGGGGCTTGAAGTTTTGAGCTCTCCCCGTAGATTTTGTGGTGACGTAGTGTCCCCATGAATGACAGAACACTGAGCCAATCACGGCGCAACTAGAGAACATTACCAGCCCCTACAATCCTGTATTTTCTGCTGGCTGCCCCAACCCCACAGAAAGCACTGAGGTATGCTGAAATACCTGCATTTTGGAGTTGCCTTACTCAAGAAAGCAAAAAAGAGATAATGTTTGTATGCAGCTTATTCCTTATATGTTTGTATGCATTAACTAAATTATTATATTTTTCATAAATTTTTGCAAACTGATATGTGACACGTATTAATGGCAAAATAACATATAAAACAGGCACACCACCCCCAAAAATGTATTTGATTAAACTTTTGTTTTCCAAACCTTTCCCTTGAGGCATAAAAAAAGAGGGGAAGGAAGTTGTTGGGGACAGAGTTGAGTTATTGACTAGACTGGTGGGGGTCGGGTGTGCAGGCGGCTCGGGTTGGCTGGGCGGACTGGCTGAAATTTGATAGAGGATGTCTTAATAAAGTCAATCAAAAGTTAAAACTTTGTACTATATTTGTAAGAGTTGTTCATTAGTTAGGCTATTGGTTAAAGATGCAACACAATATTGATTATTGAATTATCATTGATCTAGTTTAGTCTTAACTTAAACCAACTGTCAATAACTTACACATATTTAATAATGATCTCTTACCTAGCTTGATGACTGTGAGCATTTTTGCTTACATTTTGTTTTTCTAAATCAGGCGTCACCAACCCGTCGATCGTGGTCGACAAGTAAATCTTGGAAGCATTCCAAGTCGATCGCGAGGAGTTTTCAAAATCAGAGAAAAAAAAATCTGAAATGTCTAAATGTTTTCATTTATTTATTATTATTTATGATTTTAATTTCAAATGCGCCATGTATGAGCCCTGTGTGTAGTGATGGGGGTCGAGGGGCGGGGTATATCTGGCCAATCAAATATGGTTTCTAGGTTTAACGTCTGACAAATTACGTCCCTGACTCCCGCCTTAACTAGCTCAGGCACTTGTTGCAACATGCGGACTAGACCAGACACGTCGCAAAATACATTTAGAAATCCATGTTATTCAATTATTGCACCCACGCTGCTCGCGTGCGCAAACGAGTGTCCGCGACGCCAAGGGCTAAAATAGAAGTCATTCCTATTTCTGACGCAGATCGCTTCAAGTCCTGCATCTCCCATCTCCTTATTGGTTATACCCACGTGGGTGATTGAAAGACGAACTGTTTTCGTAGTAATACAATGAAAGTTTAGATGTGATCACCATATAAGTTAAATGATGAAAAAGCCTGGAAGGAGGAGAGATGACTAGAAACGATTCGGTTGGCCGTTTTATGTGTGGATTAATTGTCGGAGTAGGGGTCCTTGTGCATTTCAGGTAAAATAACAACTCAATGTTTATATCCCAGGAGAAATTAGCTAGCAACAGCAAGCTAGCTAAATAGGACAAATTAACGTTAGCAAGTAAGTGCAAGCTAACTAGCTAAATTGCCATACATGTTTAATAATGCTTTTCGACCTGTCCCCAAATTAATGTCATTGGTTCAGAGTTTGTTTTGATATTCTAACCTGCGTGTCGTGATCGCGTTTGGTGTGGGGGGGCAAAATATATTTATGCACGATAGCCGGTTTGGGTTCCGTGTAGCTCTCAAGCTAACGATACGCAAGCTAACGAAATGATGGCGTAGGCACAACGGAAAAAGCAAAAAACTTCAAATTTTCATTTAGAATGGGAACACGATTTTATGTTCACTGTATTTAAGGACAAAAAAGATTTGCCTGACTTGTTACCAGGCTGTAGAGCTTGCAAAAAGGGGTAATGTGGAGCGGCACCACAACAACATCCACCCTAAGTTCAAAGAAACCTACTCGCTAAAGAGCACGCTTTGTTCAAAGAAAGTTGATGAGCTCAAGTCTGTACTGAAAGCACAGCAGTCGCTTTTTACCAAACCAACAGCTAATAGTAAAGCTGCAACAGAGGCATCCTTCCATGTCAGCCATCCCTTGGCTAAACATAAGAAATCGTTCACCGATGGAGAGCTATACAAGGAGGCCGTTGTCACCCAGACGTCATTCAAAGATTTCAAAAACGAAGAGGACATTAAAAATGCTATCAGAAGTGTGCCACTTGGCCCAGCCACTGTAACAAGAAGGGTAGAGTCGTTATCGGAGGACGTGAATCAACAAGTGCTCAAAGATTTTTCACTTTGTGAGTGCTTTTCGCTGCAATTTGACGAATCCCAGGATATCACAGACACTGCACAGCTGATGTTTGTTCTCATGGCTTTTAAGGATTCAACTACTAAGGAGTCTTTTCTCACCCTTTTACCATTAAAAGGGAGAACAAGAGTTGAGGACATTTACAACGAGTTTAAACGTTATGTGCATGATAACAGCATTCCCATTCATAAGCTGGTAGCGATCACTACATACAGGGCACCGGCAATGTGTGGGGTGCATTCGGGCTTCGTTGCACTGTGCGGTAGTGATCCCGATTTCCCAGAGTTTTTGAACTACCACTGTGTAATCCATCAGCAAGGGCTAGCTAGTAAAGTAGTGGACTTGTCTCATGTCATGACGCTTGTCGTTATGATTGTTAATTCGATTCACGCTAAAGAACTTCAGCACAGCTTGTTTAAATCTTTATTAGATGAGCTTGATTCCGCATACAGTGACTTGATTCTCCACGCTAGCGTAAGGTGGTTGAGTCATGGGAAAGTACTGCAGCGATTTGTTGACTTGCTGCCCGAGATCAAATCATTTCTGGAGTCACTAAATGAGGAGCATGAGGAACTGTCTGATGATGCATGGCTGCTAGACTGAGGTTTCCTCACGGACATAACAGCCAAACTGAACCAGCTCAACTATGAGCTTCAGGGAAAAGACTAAGACGTGGCACACATGATCAGCGCTGTCAATGCCTTTAAGGCCAAGGTGGGTATGTGGGTCTCTCAGCTGAGGAATAGAAGGCTGGTGCATTTCCCAAACTTGGAGAAAATATCACAAAAAAACATCAGAAACAAAGATGCTTTTCTCCCGCAAGAATTCTGTGCCCACCTGGAGAAAAGGGCATCTGAATTCAACAGGCGTTTTCAGGAGATAAATGACACAGGGGAGGTTGTTGCATTTATCTCAAACCCTTTCCTCCCCATTTGAGATTGAGGTGTCCACCAAATTCCAGCTAGTATTTGCTTTACCAATTGGAGTTGACATGGAGATAATTAAATTGCATAATGACATCGAGTTGAAAGCAGGATCAAGAGACAGTAACTTTTGGGGTCTTGTAACAGTGAAAAGTCTCCCCTCCTTTCATCCTGCACACTTAAGGTGAAGGCCTACTTTGTATCAACATATCTCTGTGAAATTGCCTTTTACAGATGAAAATAATCAAGTCAAAGAACAGGTCTTGTCTAACTAATAGACATCTCACAGACAGTGTAAGACTTGATGTGTCAAACTATGAGCCAGACTACAGAGCACTTGCTGATGGTGTGCAATCACAGCCATCACATTGAATGTGTGTGTGGGGAGGGGATCTCATCCACAGCCATCAGAGTGAGTGAGCATTGCCAGTTTGATGTCTGTTGTAGGCCATATTGTTTACAAAAGGATATGATCTGTGTTGTATGTTGTTCAAAAATGGAAAGTGAAACAGTACTGTACATGATTGGCTTAGGCCTGTAATTGACTGATTATTGAGATAATGAATGGTAGTAGGCCTGTAATTCACTGATTGAGGTAATGAATGGTAATAGGGCTGTGATTTGTGTGAAAATATTTTTGAACAATTGAATTGATATGACTGTTGTCATAATATTTTGAATGCTAGTTGCACTTACTTGAGTTGTCATTTTGAAGTTTCTTGAAAATGATGTTTAAAATGGGAAAGTGAAACAGTACTGTGCCTGTAATTGACTGATTATTAAGGTTATATATGAATGGTGAATGACCTTGTTTATGATCTTTTGCCTGTCCACAACCATTCTCTTGCCTGCCCCTAAATATCAGAGACTCTAACCATATGCCTCCCGTTTCTGCATCTGGGTCTCGCCCTGTGCCCTTATAGTACGAACTGGCCATGACAGACCCAGCAGACTTGGACCAGCTCCGCTACGCTGTCGCCCTGCAGGGAGCTACCACTGGGAGGCATGAGGAGCTACTGCTGGACCTTTTGGAAGGGCTTTGTTCCCTGACGGAATGTCACGACCTAGGGTTCAAGGCTATTATGGAGCAAATCAGGGAGTTAGCTCATAGACAGCCCGCCACCTCTGAGAACCCCCCCCAACCACACAGTAACCTTTTAACTATTAGTGGTGGGTTTGTACAGCCTACCCCGGCTCCTCGAGAACCCTGCTTACCTCCTCCGGAGTGATATTTTGGGGATCCTGGAACCTGCCAGGGTTTTCCTTCTCAGTGCTCCCTCATTTTTGAGCTGCAGCCATCTTCGTTCCCTTTGGATTGGTAGCGTACATTATTACGCTAATGTCAGGAAGGGCGCTCTCCTGGGTTACGTCAGTTTGGGAGCAACAATCCTCTATTTGACGTGATCTGGAAGACTTCATGGCAGAGGTGAGGAAGGTTTTCAATTCTCCGGTATCCGGGAGAGAGGTGGTTTACATTTGATTTACATCAAGACTCCCGTAGTGTGGCAGACTACGCTGTAGACTTTTGCATGTTGGCCGCCGAGAGTGCCTGGAATCCGGAGTCCTTATTTGATACCTTCCTTCACGGATTATCAGAGGTGCTAAAAGATGAGCTAGCTGCTCGGGAGTTACCGGTGGACCTCGATTCCCTCATTGCCCTCAACATTAGGATTGATGGGCATCTACGGGAATGCAGGAGTGAGAGGAGGTCTGGCTTAGGTCACACTCGTCCATCCGCTGCGGCTCGCTCACCTCCGAAGGAATCCGAAAGTCCCCAAAGGCTGTTTTCCTGAGAGGATCCGAGGCTATTCAAGCTGCCTCGAGAATCATCGACGACGGGTGAGTCAGATACACTGTAACCTATGCAACTGGGAAGAGCTAGATTATCACCTAGGGAACGTTCACGCAGGCTAAGCTCCAATAGTTGTCTGTATTGTGGTGCTGTAGGGCATTACATAGCAACTTGCCCAGTGAAGAGACCTTAATCCTTAGTAGGTACAAGTACACTGGTGAGCCTGACTGGGGAACCTCGAATTCCCATTACCTAAACTTTTTAAGTGATCTTGCTATGGGGAGACCAGTCTAAGTCTCTCCGGGTACTCTTTGACCCTGGGGCAGATAAGAGTTTCATGGATGCTACCCTGGAATCAGAACTAAGTATCCCCATTAATATGTGGGTATCTGGAAACCACAGTGAGTCAATACAGCTTCTCATTGAGTCTCCCCACATCCCTATTGTTTTGGGATTTTCTTGGCTCCAGAAGCACAACCCTGATATTGACTAGACCATGGGTTCAATCCTGGGCTGGACCCCGTTCTGCCATTCACATTGCCTGAAGGCGGCGTAGCCTTCCCCGGAACGTCTGCCTCCAGGGTTGAGTACAGTCTCGGATCTCTCTGCCATTCCCGCAGAGTACCATGACCTCCTGGAGGTTTTCAGGAAGGCTCGTGCTACCTCCCTTCCTCCACATCATCCTTACGATTGTGCTATTGACCTTCTCCCGGGCACCACACCGCCTCAAGGCTGGCTATATTCCCTGCCTGGTCTTGAGACCAAGGCCACGGAGGAGTACATTGAGGACTCACTTGCTGTTGGGAGCGTTTGTCCTTCTGCCTCTCCTGCTGGCGCAGGATTATTCTTTGTGTGGAAGAAGGACAAGACCCTGCGTCCATGCGTTGATTACCGGGGCCTCAATGACATAATGATCAAAAATCGGTACCCTCTACCACGTCTCTCCTCGGCTTTCGAACCTCTCCACGGGGCTACCATCTTTTCCAAACTAGACCTTCGGAATGCCTACCACCTTGTGCGGATACGCAAAGGAGATGAGTGGAAGATGGCTTTCAACACTACCAGTGGACTCACCAAACGCGCCCGCTGTTTTCCTGGTCAACGATGTGCTCCGGGACATGTTGAATCGTTTTGTTTTTGTCTACCTTAACGACATTCTGGTTTTCTCTTGTTCTGCCCAGGAACACATTCTCCATGTTCGACAGGTCTTTCAGCGCCTCCTGGAAAT
This sequence comes from Salvelinus fontinalis, assembly GCF_029448725.1. Lineage (NCBI taxonomy): Eukaryota > Metazoa > Chordata > Actinopteri > Salmoniformes > Salmonidae > Salvelinus > Salvelinus fontinalis. Next base: position 77,699,683 of record NC_074666.1, on the reverse strand, counting down.
TCAGTTGTTTGTAAAAGCTGAAGAAGTGCGAGTTTCACTGCTTCACTATCTCCTTTCTGGGATACATCATCACTGAAGGGAATGTTCAGATGGATCTGGAAAAGGTGAGAGTGGTGGTGGCTTGGCCCCAGCCCATGTCCAGAGTGCAACTACAACGGTTTCTGGAGTTTGCTAATTTCTACCTCCGTTTCATTCGGGGCTACAGCAACCTGGCGGCCCCCCTCTCTGCACTCACCTCTCCCAAGGTACCGTTCACATGGTCTCCAGCAGCGGACAAGGCTTTTGGGGATCTAAAGCAGCGACTCACTACTGCCCCCATCCTCATCTATCAAATCAAAATAAAATCTAACTTCATTTGTCACGTGCGCCGAATACAACAGTATGCTTACTAACCAATAGTGCAAAAAAGGTATTAAGGGAACAATAGGTAAGTGAAGAAATAAAACAACAGTAAAAAGACAGGCTATATACAGTAGCGAGGCTATAAAAGTAGTGAGGCTACATACAGACACCGGTTAGTCAGGCTGATTGAGGTAGTATGTACATGTAGATATGGTTAAAGTGACTATGCATATATGATGAACAGAGAGTAGTAGTAGCGTAAAAATAGGGGTTGGGGGGGCACACAATGCAAATAGTCCGGGTAGCCATTTGATTACCTGTTCAGGAGTCTTATGGCTTGGGGGTAAAAACTGTTGAGAAGCCTTTTTGTCCTAGACTTGGCACTCTAGTACTGCTTGCCATGCAGTAGTAGAGAGAACAGTCTATGACTAGGGTGGCTGGGGTCTTTGACAATTTTTAGGGCCTTCCTCTGACACCACCTGGTGTAGAGGTCCTGGATGGCAGGCAGCCTAGTGATGTACTGGACCGTACGCACTACCCTCTGTAGTGCCTTGCGGTCAGAGGCCGAGCAATTGCCGTACCAGTGTCGTGGCAATTTCCTGTATTACCAAATGATGAGAGAGCAAACCACACACCAGTCAGAGTTATACTTAAACTTCACCTTTAATAATAATTAAGCTTTTGCAATAGCATTTGACTTTCAACATTTCAGTATCTCTAATGAAAAGTTGAGAGTGGCCAACATAATGGCAACTGAGATCTTTTATAGCAAAGATCCACCCCTAGTCGACATGACAAACCACAGATAATAGGAACTTCTTCACAAAGAAAGACTTTTACTTGAGAGAGGAGTATCCCATAGCTAGACAGCATTCACTATAAATGATCGTTCAGTTTGGTCTCCTAAACAAGGTTCTAATCTCATTCTTGGTACTTCACAGAGTACCAAAACATTACCTCATCCAATGGCATATATCAATTGTCAATTCTAGATACCCCCATCTCAAATACACCCAAACCTGGACAAACTCACTGAAGACAGTGAGCCTCTTCGGTCATATACTAGGTCAAGATAAGGGCAACCTCAGAGGGGACATACAATCGTTCCAGACACTGCCATACTCCTCCCCCCAATGAGAAAAGGAGGGAGTGACTGGCGTACAGACATTGTATGAGATAACTAACTGGTTACCCATTAATCACGCCATCCCTTCACATGGTTTAGGAATAGTTATAGACACATTCCCATAAGAAAACAATGTTCCATTCTGTCCTCCTCCCCTTCTGATATTCTACATAGCACCACATGGTTTAACAGATACATTGACATATGAAGACAAGCCTGACCTCTCCCCTCTCTGGGCCCCAAGTGACTAAGCCCTAGCTGAGAAGTGATAACTGCAACTGCCAACCCTATAGTCCAAAGGGAACCATTCTAATGACAAGTATCTCACATATGATGAAAATAACACCTTATCTATGTTACCCAACTAATTCTGATTCATCCCCAACATTCCCCTCTCAAGGGACTCCGTCCCTTCTGAAGAATCAGAACAGTAACATGGTACCTTACTAACAGTAGTTGCAGAGTATATGAAAAAAAGAAAAGAATACATATTCAAAATTTAAAGATAATATGGATTCAAATCCCTTCAGAAACTAAGTTTACAACCTTTATACCACAAGACAGACTTGCACATGTTTAATCACACAGAATAATACATTTGTTGAGTAAAATAAAAAATAACAGAACATATAAATGCTCCCTAAATTACAGGAGAACCAGTGTCTAAACACAGGCCTCATCACAACATATAGGACAGTCATCCCTCTGAGTCCTCATGCTCAAAATTGGGTTTCCCATTATCAGAGATATAGTCAGGAATAGGGAATAGGTCAGGGAAATCATTCATATACTGTGAACCCTCTCTATCTACACTGTCCAGTGAGAATATTTCACTGTGTTCACCTGATTGTCGTCCATCAATCTCAGATTCTTCATTTACACCTACTTCATTTGCAAGCAAGAGCATAGTAAGAACAACATCAACCACTTTATTAAATAGTTTCTTCATACAAATGATAATTAGCAACAGAGCAATCAGTAATATTAGACCATAGATGAACCAGTGGAAAATAGTCGCTCCCCAAGCACCAAACACTAAACACTGTTCCCTTTCGAGAACACCACTAAGCTCTTTCAAATGTTCCACTACAATAGTCAAATTGTCCTCTCCCTGTGGTATGAATGTACAACAGTGATCTCCTATCATTTGACACACCCCTCCTTCACGTGTTAGCAACATGTTAAGTGCCACCCTATTTTGTGTTGCCATGAGTCGAGTGGCTTGCAACTCTGGTCTTATCATAGAAAACCCTGCAGTGGTCAAATTTACCAGGGATTCCAAATTATATCCTAGTCTATCCAACTCATGTGCATTCTCCGATTCCCCATACCAGGGGAATAAACCACGCCATAACTTTTCCAATTTCGAGAATCGTCGCGAGTCACTGGGGACATAATTGGATTGCGAGATGTCCCTCTTAATTAGTCTTAACCTGCTTGGAATGGAGGAATTAGAAGTTAATTATCCAAGTGTTATAAATACATGCATTATAAATATAATTGTAATATTATAAATACAAGTTCGACCTTTACTTCAATGCACATCTATTGTGCATTATAAAGAAAGAGGTGGCGAGATAGGTGTAAAAGACAGAAAAGGAAAATGATAAGTGTTACGCGGAGTGGAACAGGGGAACCCAAGAGCAGACGAGGAGACTGGGATGAAGTAACCAAGGTATTTATTGAAACACAGGGTAATAGGGGTTGCAACCATTTCAGCAAATAATTTTTCAGAAAGAGAGGGTCCAGGTTGTCTAGCCCAGCTGATTTGTGGGGATCCATATTTTGCAGCTCTTTCAAAACATCAGCTGTCTGGATTTGGGTGAAGAAGAAATGGGGGGGGGGGGGGGGCTTGGGCAAGTTGCTGCAGAGGGTGCTGAGCTGTTGGCCGGGGTAGGGGTAGCAAGGTGGAGAGCATGGCCAGCCATAGAAAAATCCTTATTGAAATTATCGATTACCAAAGATTTATCGGTGGTGACAGTGTTTCCTAGCCTCAGTGCAGTGGGCAACTAGGTGGAGGTGCTCTTATTCTCCATGGACTTTACAGTGTCCCAAAACTTTTTGGAATTAGTGCTACATGATGCAAATTTCTGTTTGAAAAAGCTAGCCTTAGTTTTTCTAACTGACTGAGATAAATAAATATCAAGGGTCTTATTTCTGGTGACATATGATAGGTGCTTGACTGCCGTTCTTGCGCTTATTCATACAAATCGTTTCATGTAAACTAACCTACCCACACTGTATCTGTGAACTGTTGGTTAGAGCGCATGTGTGGAGATCAGAGTAGCCACATTTGCTATTTATTCAGTACATGAAAACTTACGTGGAAAATTGGATTTTTATCCGCAAAAGTCAGTTTGGTGGAAACACCACTGGTGGGAAAACGCATATTTTCTTTATGTAGATTTTAAAATATTCGCATTAAAATGTGTCGCCAATTGGATGGTCACCTAGCTACAGTTTTGTAAATGTTTTTAACTTTTGATGATGTCATTGGGTAGAACTTTTTTTAATGTGTCTTCTATAAAACTTTCTTATGATAGAAATAATATAAATAAGTTAAAACAATTTTATATAACTAATTTCATTATTCTTTTGTCTTTTCATTATTCTTTTCTTTTTTTCATTTTTAATTTCATTAGTCACAAATGTAAGTTTACAAACAAAGCACCACATTTTACTACCTTGCAAAAACTAATTTACCTATATTTTAAGACAATTAAATCCTCTGCCAACAATATTCTGCCAACAAAAAAGCTGTTAGAATTACGAATGTGTGTATGTCCCTTAGGTCCTTGTGTAATGTCATATTGTACCCCCTAGCCTAAATGTCCTTTTGTATATTATTTATATATACTTGTGTTCCCTGTGTACTTTTGTATTGATTTGTTATATTATATAATAATAATAAAAATTAAATAAGGTGTCTTCTATAAAACGTAGAAATGCGTTGTTTTCACATAGACACTGGTATCACAGAGAGTAGAACATCTTAACCCTCACAAGGCTGCCGGCCCAGAAGGCATCCCTAGCCACGTCCTCAGAGCATGCTAAGACCTGCTGGCTGGTGTGTTTATGGATATATTCAATCAATCCACATCCCAGTCTGCTGTGCCCACATGAATCAAGATGGCCACCATTGTTCCTGCTCCCAAGAAAGCTAAGGTAACTGAACTAAATGACTATCGCCCCATTGCACCCACTTCTGTCATCATGAAGTGCTTTGAGAGACTAGTCAAGGATCATAACACCTCCACCCTACCTGATACCCTAGACCCACTCCAATTTGCTTACCGCCCCAATAGGTCCACAGACGACACAATCGCCATCACACATCTCCATCCCATCTGGACAAGAGGAATACCTATGTAAGAAGGCTGTTCATTGACTACAGCTCAGCATTTAACACCATAGTACCCTCCAAACTTGCCATTAAGCTTGAGATCCTGGGTCTCGACCCCACCCTGTGCAACTGGGTCCTGGACTTTCTGACGGGCCGCACCCAGGTGGTGAGGGTAGGAAACAACTTCTCCACCACGCTGATTCTCAACACTGGGGCCCCACAAGGGTGCGTTCTCAGTCCTCTCTTGTACTCCCTGTGTTCATCGATGACTGCGTGGCCATGCACGCCTCCAACTCAATCATCAAGTTTGCAGACGACACTACAGTGGTGGGCTTGATTACCAACAATGACGAGACGGTGAGGGCCCTCGGAGTGTGGTGTCAGGAAAAAGATAACCTCTCATTCAATGTCAACAAAACAAAGGAGATGATTGTGGACTTCAGGAAAGGGCAGAGGGAGCATCCCCCCATCCACATCGACAGGACAGTAGTGGAGAAGGTGGAAAGTTTTAAGTTCCTCGGCGTACACATCACGGACAAACTGAAATGGTCCACCCACACAGACAGCGTGGTGAAGAAGGCGCAACGGCGCCTCTTCAACCTCAGGCGCCTGAAGAAATTTGTCTTGTCACCTAAAACACTCAAACTTTTACAAATGCACAATCGAGAGCATCCTGTCGGACTGTATCACCACCTGGTACGGCAACTGGTCAGACTCACAACCGCAAGGCTCTCCAGAGGGTAGTGCGGTCTGCACAACGCCTCACCGGGGGAAAACTACCTGCCCTCCAGGACACCTACAGCACCCGATGTCACAGGAAGGCCAAAAAGATCATCAAGGACAACAACCACCCGAGCCACTGCCTGTTCACCCCGCTATCATCCAGAAGGCGAGGTCAGTGCAGGTGCATCAAAGCTGGGACCAAGAGACCGAAAAACAGCTTCTATCTCAAGGCCATCAGACTGTTAAACAGCCATCACTAACAGAGGGGCTGCTGCCAACATACAGACTCAAATCTCTGGCCACTTTAATAAATGGATAAATTAAATAACGCCACTTTAATCATGTCTACATATCCTACATTACTCATCTTATATGTATATAGTGTATTCTATACCATCTACTGCATCTCGCCTATCCCGCAAGGCCATCGGTCATCCACATATTTATATGTACATATTCTTATTCATCCCTTTACATTTGTGTGTATAAGGTAGTCGTTGTGAATTTGTTAGATTCCTTGTTAGATATTACTGCACTGTCAGAACTAGAAGCACAAGAATTTCCCTACACTTGCATTAACATCTGCTAACCATGTGTACGTGACCAATAAAATTTGCTAAGATCTTTGCTGGTATTGCGCTAGAAATAATAAAAATGTCTTGCTTCAAGAGGTAAGATGAGATGAAACTACTCAATATCGCCATCTGCTGGCCTTCGCGCCAGAACTACAAAGAGAATCAACACACAAAAAAGTGAAAGCTATCCTAGCTAGATTAATTTCTCAAATAAAATACAAACGCAAACTTTTTAATTTCGCGTATAATTGATTACTCCCTTATGACATGTCTAAACATGAAACATTTTATTCACAGCACACCTCACCCTACCCTAGAAATAATCTCACTAGGACCTTGTGGCAGCCAAGCAACTCAAAAACAAGCTAGGGGGGAGGGAGTGCACTGTTCAGCTGAGGAATTGGAAGTGAAACTCACATGTAAACTGTCCATGCAAAAATACCCTTGCACTGGATGGCTGGTAGCTGTACAGCTCTAAATTCTCTGTGCCGATATTTTCCTCTGTCCACAGCAGTAAACGTCGATTTATGTGTTTTATCACCAGGTGGGTTGTAACTTCTTCGATTCGTGCCCAGCTAATGTTAGCTAGCTAGCATGAAAACTTGGGGCATGGTTAACTATTTATCTAGCTAACGTTAGCTAAACAAAACAAATATTTGGCTAAACTGGCCAAGTATTATTTTCTCGTTGCTGTATACTTCGCACGAGCTCTTGAACCTAGTTGATTTATTCTGGCTAGCTAACGTTAATTCGATAGTAGACGTCAAAATTATGTTGATATGGGCCTTTCTCTTTTTACAGTGTGCAGAGATGGACTTGGACCGTCAAAAGCGCCAGGAGGGCATTCAGAACGCCCTGGGATTCATACAGTGAGAAATACATTTTTTCCCTCCAATCCCCACAAGTTGTCAACTAAATTGTAGCAAGTTGCTCTCTTACTAGTCATTCATCCTATACCCACAAACGACCATACGGCACTAGTTCACTTGTATTGATAGGTTATCTTTTCCTCTGTGTCCTAGGTCTTCTTTGCCTTATCCAAAGCCTGAAGGCTATAAGGTAGGGATTAATGAATGCGATGACTGTCTTCTCTCTTGACCTTAGTCTAGGCATGTCTACACCCCCTATACTGTTCCAAAGAACATGTTGTGTGCTCACAGTCATGCAGCTTGCCCTTTGCAGCGATTTTCTCCTTTTCACATTTGGTCCATGGGAAAAAAGTACCAAAACCAGCCATAATACTGATTAGACAAGTCCATGTCCTTTATGGCTTTTCCTGTGTGCTGTCTTTATCTCACACTCATGTCATATTCCTCTCCTCCCTGAATGTCCCTCCAGGGGTTTCTGACCAAGTTGGTGTGTAACCTGCTGGATGAGGGAAATGCAATGTTCAGGGAGGGTGAGTGGCAGCAGGCCATAAAGGACTTCAGTGAGGGTGTTAACGTGGCCCACTATGCCCAGGCTGAGTCTCTAGAAATCCCCTCAGCCCTGCTGGAGAGTCTGTATTTCAACAGGGCAGCAGCCTACCACAGCATGGTGAGTCAGTGGTGTGTCACCAGGATTATACATCTTTGATCCACAATATGGATGATTGAATGAGGTTCACGATTCTGTATACAAAAGGTATGAAGTCATCTCTTAAATCTAATATTTAATAGCAAATGTGCTGTAGTGGGCAAATATTGAACCAATCGTGAATACCCATTGCACTCTCTCTATTTCAGTATTTTGTGTTGTTGCATCACATTGTTTCATTGCATCATGTGCAACATGTGTTTCAGCCTCATTGAACTTTTGGCATCATGCCACACTTCCTCAACATCCCCTTGAAGTTACAGAGCCTGTATCATCTATCATTACCCCATTCTCATTAGCCTGTATTAACCACTGTATGGCCTTAGTCTTTCACTCTGTGGCAGAACTCACACGTTACCTGTCATCTCTTTCTCTCCATCTCTCTCAGGGGGAGTATGAGCAGGGTCTGCAGGACTGTGACAGTGCGCTGGCGCTGTGCAAAGACAGTTGCAGGGCACTCTACAGGAAGGCTCTATGCCTGCGGGAGCTGGGCCGTTTCAGAGAGGCCTACAACTGTAGCACGGGCTGCCTGCTCACTACGCCTAACGTGAGTAACATTATGAATTACCGCTTCACATCAGAGACTGTTTTCTTGGAGTAGAAAAGCATGCACACCTTTAAAAGGTTAAGTAGCATATTGTTTTTATCTATAAAATGTCTAGCACAACTAGCAACATTTTATTTTTACCACTTGACATGTATAATTTGGGATTCCGCATGATGATCCGCTAGTGGAGAAGGAGAGTTTCATTTCATACAAGCGGATTTGTTTCCACATTTACTTCTCCTCTCCTTCGATTACCTTTTGATGTTTTGACCTCACACCGTACTTTTGAAGTATCATGTAGCTCAGAATAAGTGTTTGTGAAATTAATTTAATAAAAAGCTTATTAAAATGTCAATTTTTTTAATTATTCGATTGTACTCTTCATAGGACAAACATGTGTATGAGTTGGCACAGGAGCTAGCTAACAAACTGGGCCTGAAGATACGCAAAGCCTACGTTAGCACCCAGGTGAGAATCCGTTTCCAAAGCAGAAGGTCTAGATTCAAACAGCATGGCAACTTACCTTCCATGATTAGTGGCTTGGATTCAATTGTTCTCAATCTGCCATTCTCTGATCAAATCTGCCCTGGTTTAAATCTCAATTTGGATTCATAACAATTGAAGTCATTAAGTTTGACATTTTCTTTATGTTGCCTCTTTATGGAGTTAATATTTGTTTTCTTTGCAGGAGTCGGCCACATCTGAGCAAAGTAATGGGAACACAGTTCCTTTTGCAGGAGAGGCAAGTACAACAACTTTCACCATTACACTTTTAAGGTTGCACTATGCAGAAATCGCTCTGCCATTTCCTGGTTGCTAAAACTAATAGTTTACGTAATTATAAGGTAATTATAAGCTAGTATAGTTTAGAGAATCATTGTACCATCTAAACCGCTCTGAAATATATTTTCCATAACCCAAAACACTTTTCAGCTGTTTGAAGCTGGTGTACAAAACCGAAAGTAAAAGACACAAAAACAAAACATAAGAACGGGAAGCAGAAAAATAAAGCACATAGAAAAGATCTATCGCTTTTTAGACTTGCTTTCAAGTAGAATGATAGATCTATAACCACATTTCTATGTGAATTTAGTCGGGCTGCCCAAAAACGTACATATTGCCACTTAAACTGGTTGAGATTTGGAATGTACTTTGGTTTACCTGTTGATTTATTGTCACTTAAACAGAAGCTGTTGTCTTTCTCTTTTCACCTCAAGATGTATGGCAGTGGTCTGGATTCCTTAAGTGACATCTCATCAGGTAGTAATTCTCCTGACCAGAAATGTTGAATTACCTATCACATTGTAATGTAAAGACTATCAAAGAAGATTTCTTCTAGAAAATTAAACTCACCTGTTCCCTCATCCTGTCTTTCAGTTGGTTTCTCCTGCAAGCCTCTATCTGCTGCTATCCCAGTTAGTGATGAATCCTCTCCCTCTGGTCCTCTGGTCTACTCCAAACTTCTGGGTAGCCCTGTCCAAGGCCCTCGGGGGTTGCCCTTCTCTGTGCCTGAGTCAGAGCACCTGGGTGACAGTGAGCTGATGGGAGATGATCTAGACAGCCTGCTGGACTGTGTGAGTTTGTCTACTGGTTGACGTAGTATTCAGATATAGCTTCCCTGAATCTGTCAATGCAACTTCTCATTCTCCCTCTCGTTCTCATTCAGATTCCCCCTCAACGTGCCTTTCCCATCATCCTCCCCAGCTTAGCTTGTGTCCCCATCCAGCTCCCGTTTCCCTCAGGCCTGCCCGCCGCCTCGCCACGGCTCCCCCCAGCCTTTTTCAATTCAGCCATCAGCCAGCTCAACTCTCTGGACACCTTCCCAGGCATGGGTGGGGGGGATGCCCTAGGTGCGCTGAACTCTTTAGATGGCCTTGATGCACTAGACTCTCTAGATACTTTAAACAACCTGGACACCCTTTCAGGCCTTGGTGGTGGGGATGCCCCGTCTCCCACAACAGCACTCTATTCACTTGATGCCTTAGATGCCCTGGACAGTTTCTACCCACTTGGGGGCGCAATAGCAGCCAAACCAGTGGTGGTGGGGGGAGGGGGGCTGGACTCCCTCTCTGAGTTCAACCTGCCTGGTGAGTCGATTGAGGGTGATAATGTCTTGTTAGCTTATAGCAATGTATATATGGTTAATTTTTCTTTTAATGTTTAACACCAAGAAAGTTATGAACCTAATGTAGATGTTATAATTGATTGTTTTTTGTTCTCACGCTATCTTAAGGTGCAAGAATCTCCTACAATGTTCTCTCTGCAACATGTTCGCCCAAGAAGTCCAACCACACAGTAAGCCATTTATTTCTGTCAGCAGAATTTGTTGGACTCCCTCCCGTACATTGTGTACATTTAAATTAAAACATTTATTATGCAACGTTTAGGTCACATACAACTTTGTAGTTGGAGTTCACCTTTTACAGCGTCATGCTAGTTTTGCCTTGACATATTAACCTAAATTAATTTCTATTACCATGGCGATGTAGGTGGTAAAGAATGGCCAGGTCTCCTCCAAGCTCTCTCAGCTGATCAAGAACCCCGTAGCAGCCACCCATGACTTCATGCAGGCCTGTGCCACGTGCTACAGCTGGATAGGTACAGTAGTGGACATGATTAACTTGCTCTCAGACAGTGTCCTTCCCCCAGTTTACTACTTAATGTAATTTTTTTGTTAGTTTTTTGTTGTGTACTTTTTCTCCCCAATTGGTAGTTAGTCTTGTCCCATCGCTGCAACTCCCGTACGGACTCGAGAGGTGAAGGTCGAGAGCCATGCGTCCTCCCAAACACGACCCCGCCAAGCCACGCTGCTTTTTGACACACTGTTCGCTTAACCCGGAAGACAGCCGCACCAATGTGTCGGAGGAAACACTGTACAGCTGGCGACCGAAGTCAGCGTGCTTGCGCCCGGCCCGCCACGAGTCGCTAGAGCGCAATGGGACAAGGACATCCTGGCAGGCCAAACCCTCTCCTAACCCAGACAATGCTGGGCCAATTATGCAACGCCTCATGGGTCTCCCGGTTGCGGCCGGCTGCAACACAGTCTGGGATCGAACCCAGGTCTGTAGTGAAGCCTCTAGTCTGTAGTGAAGCCTTAGACCGCTGCGTCACTCGGGAGGCCCCCTACTTCTAACTAATAAGACTGACAGTTTCAAGGGCATCATAGCACTGAGGTTCACCTCTCTATTGTTATCATTCTATGTCCCCCCTTAACTCCCCTTTCTCTCTGTCTCTCTAACCCTCTTTACCCCTTTACCTGTATATCACTCTGTATATATCTCCTCCCTCCCTTTCTCTGTCTCTGTCAGGTCCAGGGGTCCTGGACTACCAGCACCAGGCAGAATTGGCCCACCGTTGTAAGCGGGACATTCTTCTGTGCAGGATCAGGGCTTCAGAGCACCCTGTCTGGAACAGGGTGCGACCCCGCCCCACGCACAATTTTACTGGGGCGTTTATGCTCTGCAAGGGTACGGAAAACAACAGTCACTGATGTGGGAAAGAGGCTCTGTTTAGATGAAGATAATCTCTGTGTTTGTCATAGGTCAAATTACCCAGTTTTAATCTGTGGAAAAAAGGTCCTAAAGGTTAGCGTTGGTCTCAGTCTGTATATGTAGTAATCGAAGTTCCTTCCCTCTGTGCAGAGGTGCTGGAGACTCAGAAGTGTAAGTACAGGGAGGGCTGTACGTTTGCCTACTGCCAGGAGGAGGTAGATGTGTGGACCCTGGAGAGGAAGGGAGCCCTGAACAGAGAGCTGCTGTTTGACTCGCAGAGCCCCAACAATGACAGGCCCACACTCAGCATCAAATGCCTGCTGCAGCTCCACAACAGCATGTTCATGTACCTCTGTGAGGTAGGACACACACACACTTGTGCTCTTACACAGACCCACCTCCATATGTCCAAGCTTGACCAGTGAAACATGGTAGAGGGCTGCGAGTCCCGACAGATCGTTGCAGAGCGGTTGTCATTTTTCATGCTGCGGGCGGGATCGTGCAGTCAGACAGACGACTTTGGGATGAAAGTATTATTTGTTGTCCCGCAGATTATTTGGAAACGGTTGTCTTTCTGCTTTGTATGCTTAAAAGCACATATTTTTTGCATTATTCACACTCTGCTTCAACTTCAGTAGCCTACCTCACCTCTCCTATTTGGGAGTGAGAGTTCAAGTGTGCCTAGTATGTGTGGTCTCATTGAAATAGAGTAGGCTGCCTACATGGGCGGAGAATCACGTGGCAGTTAACTTCATATTTAAGTTAACTTAAACATGATTAGACTGTAGTTTACTACAGTGTGTGTATAAATAGATATTGATAATGGAAAGAAGTGGAGGGCGCTCAACCAACGTGAGATGAGGTGCAATAAAAATGGGATAGAAAAAATCTGCCCCGCGCAGACCTCTAAAACATGCCGTTCAACCTTACTCATGCCCCCCCCTACTTCTTGTTTCTGTTTACCTCAACTTTCCCCCTCATTCTCTCCCCCTCCTTTCTCTCTACTCAGGAGTGCTATGACAGTAAGCCCAGGATCATCAGTAAGCACAGTAAGGAGGTGCCGTCCACCTGCTCCAACCCCTGCGCCCGACACCCATTCGACAAAAACAAGTGAGTCATGTTTGGTCCCCTCCCTCCCTCCCTCACACACACACACACACACAAACCCTCCCCCCCCCCCCCTTGTGCCCTGCAGGTGCCTGGTGCATGCGGTGAGGTCCAGCAGTGTGCACTACACTAAGATCCGCCCGCTGTACACCCAGTGCCAGTTGGACGTGTGCCGCCATGCCCAGCGCTACGGCTGCCAGCGAGAGGACAGCTGCTCCTTTGCCCACTCTGTCATAGAGCTCAAATGTTGGAGGCTGCAGAAAGACTCTGGTACAGTCAGATTGATGCACACACACTCATGAACATTGTACTTGGTCTCAGACACAGAGAGACATATTTATTCCTGTCTAATAAATGTGAAAACATTTTTAAATGTAGAGGCCGATCTACAATAAAACATCTTTATTTGTAAATGTTAGTTTCTATACTAAAAGTCAAGAACATTTCAACAAAGTCCAGTAGGTGTCAGTAGACACTGCCGTTCAATCTTGTCACAGTTGATAAACAATGTTTGTAAATACTGTCTGTAAAAAGTGATGCCTAGGCTGGACTAGGCATCACTTTTCTGTGTATGTTCCTGTACTATAGGCATCACTCATGAAGAAATTGTTCAGGAATCCAAGCGACACTGGCATAAACAGGAGCAGAACACACACAAAGCCAAGGTATAATATCCCTGCTATGCTACATCTCATAATATGGTGAGGCAACGGCTCTTGTGTAGTTTGTCTGATTCTCTACCTTTTGCCTCTCTGTTTTTGTCCCTGTGACTCGTTGACTATAGCCGGTGTACATGCCACCACCATCCTCATCCTCAAGTGGTGGGGGAGGAGGAGGCTATAGCTTGAACCTGAAGAGGAAGTTTGTTTGTGGTCAGTGCTGGAGGGACGGGCTGGTCAGCGAGCCGGACAAAGCTCTTAAGTACTGTACAGCCAAGGCCAGGCACAGGTGAGGCTGCACCCTACCTAGCATCCCTAGCCAGATGGAGGCCAGTGCTTCACTGTAGTATTCAACAATTCTATATGACTGACCACTGTTATTCACTATTGTCTATCAAATGGCCAATGTATGTTAGATGTGTAGTCTGAGATCTGTGGTCGTTTTTTTGAATAACAATAGACTGTTCATCTCGTGGACACAAACCAAGGTGTATGAAGCGTTTACAGCGAAGCCCTATGTAATTTAGGATAGTATCTTTCTGGAAAGTCCACCATAACTCTCACATCTCTCTCCCTGTAGTTGGACGAAGGAGCGCCGGGTGCTGTTGGTGAAGTTCTTCGAGGGAAAGAAGTGGGTGATGGTGCGGACGTTGCCTTTTGCCAAGACCTACCCCCAGCAGTATGACGTGTGTGCTGCCCCCTGCTACTCCTCATACACGATCTGCTAGAAATGATTTTTGATAGACTCAACCAAGAATATTATCATTGTGTCTATTTAATTTATAATGAACTATTATGTTAGTGTAATCATGGGTAACGATATATATTGGTCAGTTGAATTTAATACTTAATCATTGACACTGCAAACTTGTTTCCACAAACATCCACGCAGTCTGTGTGTAACGGCATAACGTGTCCCCCTCAGATATGTGCCCATGTGGTGAAGCAGAAGAAGTGCCACTACATTGGGAACTGTGCCTTTGCCCACAGTGAAGAGGAGAAGCAAGTATGGACTTATATGAAGAACAATGGCTGTAAGTTTACACTATATTTTCATTATCCATTAAACCTTTTGTTACACATTATCGCTTTGTTTACGTTGATCTATGAGCAGGATTGGTTCAGATGCCTATTATCCCCACTAGTACACATTACCTCAAATTTTATTGGTCACATACACATGGTTAGCAGATGTTAATGCGAGTGTAGCGAAATGCTTGTGCTTCTAGTTCCGACAATGCAGTAATATCTAACAAGTAATCTAACAAATTCACAACAACTACCTTATACACACAAATGTAAAGGGATGAATAAGAATGTGTACATTTAAATATATGGCTGTGCGGCATAGGCAAGATGCAATTAGATGGTATAGTATATACATATGAGATGAGTAATGTAGGATATAAGCATTATTAAAGTGACTAGTGATACCTTTATGAAGTCCATTTATTAAAGTGGCCAGAGATTTGAGTCTGTATGTTGGCAGCAGCCTCTGTTAGTAATGTCTGTTTAACAGTCTGATGGCCTTGAGATAGAAGCTGTTTTTCAGTCTTGGTCCCAGCTTTGATGCACCTATACTGACCTTTTGACTGTTTTAGGTGACAAGCCACATTTCTTCTGGCTCCTGAGGTTGAAGAGGCGCTGTTGCGCTTTCGTCCCCACGCTGTCTGTGGGTGGACCATTTCAGTTTGTCCGTGATGTGTACGCCGAGGAACTTAACTTTCCACCTTCTCCACTACTGTCCCGTCAATGTGGATGGGGGGGGTGCTCCCTCTGCTGTTTCCTGTAGTCCACGATCATCTCTTGTTTTGTTGACGTTGAGTGTGAGGTTATTTTCCTGACACCACACTCCGAGGGCCCTCACCTTCTGTAGGCCGTCTCGTCGTTGTTGGTAATCAAGCCTACCACTGTAGTGTTGTCTGAAAACTTGATGATTGAGTTGGAAGCGTGCATGGCCACGCAGTCATGGGTGAACAGGGAGTACAGGTGAGGGCTGAGAACGTACCCTTGTGGGGCCCAGTGTTGAGGATCAGCGGGGTGGAGATGTTGTTTCCTACCTTCACGACCTGGGGGCGGCCCGTCAAAGTCCAGGACGCAGTTCCACAGGGTGGGATCGAGACCCAGGATCTCATGCTTAATGGCGAGTTTGAAGGGTACTATGGTGTTATGCTGAGCTGTAGTCAATGAACAGCATTCTTACATAGGTATTCCTCTTGTCCAGATGGGATAGGGCAGTGTGATTTGCGATTGCATCGTCAGTGGATCTATTGGGGCGGTAAGCAAATTGGAATGGGTCTAGGGTATCAGGTAGGGTGGAGGTGATATGATCCTTGACTAGTCTCTCAAAGCACTTCGTGATGACAGAAGTGAGTGCTACAGGGCGATAGTCATTTAGTTCAGTTACCTTAGCTTTCTTGGGAACAGGAACAATGGTGGCCATCTTGAAGCATGTGGGGACAGCAGACTGGGATGTGGATTGATTGAATATGTCCGTAAACACACCAGCCTCCTGGTCTGCGCATGCTCTGAGGGATGCCGCCTGGGCCGGCAGTCTTGCGAGGGTTAACACGTTTAAAATGTCTTGCTCAAGGGGGCCTCCCGGGTGGCGCAGTGGTCTAGGGCACTGCATCGCAGTGCTAACTGCGCCACCAGAGTCTCTGGGTTCGCGCCCAGGCTCTGTCGCAGCCGGCCGCGACCGGGAGGTCCGTGGGGCGACGCACAATTGGCATAGCGTCGTCCGGGGTAGGGAGGGTTTGGCCGGTAGGGATATCCTTGTCTCATCGCGCTCCAGCGACTCCTGTGGCGGGCCGGGCGCAGTGCGCGCCAGCCAAGGGGGCCAGGTACACGGTGTTTCCTCCGACACATTGGTGCGGCTGGCTTCCGGGTTGGAGGTGCGCTGTGTTAAGAAGCAGTACGGCTGGTTGGGTTGTGCTTCGGAGGACGCATGGCTTTCGACCTTCGTCTCTCCCGAGCCCGTACGGGAGTTGTAGCAATGAGACAAGGTAGTAATTACTAGCGATTGGATACCACGAAAATTGGGGAGAAAATGGGATAAAAATAAAAAAAAATGTCTTGCTCACGTTGGCCACGGAAAAGGAGAGCCCACAGGCTTTAGTAGCGGGCCGTGTCAGTGGCACTGTATTGTCCTCAAAGCGAAACAAAGAGGTTGTTTAATTTGTCTGGGAGCAAGACGCCGATGTTCGCGACAGGGCTGGTTTTCTTTTTGTAATCCGTGATTGACTGTAGATCCTGCCACATACGTCTCGTGTCTGAGCCGTTGAATTGCGACTCTACTTTGTCTCTATACTGACGCTTTGTTTGATTGCCTTGCGGAGGGAATAGCTGCACTGTTTGTATTCGGTCAGTTTTGCGCGAATGCTGCCATCAATCCACAATTTCTAGTTAGGAATGGTTTTAATAGTCACAGTGGGAACGACATCTCCGATGCACTCGCTCACCAAGTCAGCGTACATCAATGTATAATCATTAGTATTGTCACTTACGTTCTTCTTTGAACCTGTTCCTGAAGTGAAGGATATGCAGCAGATGTACGACATGTGGCTTACAATGACGAATCAAAACCGTCCGGCGGATGACACCCTGATCACCCAACACATAGAGGAGAAGCAAATTGTCATGCCAACCGACTATGCCGAGCCAATGGTGAGTGAAGGCACTTACTCACAAAACCTGTTTGTTGGATGTAGAACGCAAACAATACATTCACCTTTCTCATTTGTAAAAGCTATCGACCATTATCAAGAAGGACTACATTTTGATAGTGTGTGCGTGCATCTTCATGCAATGTATGCGTATGTCTGTCAGTACGTTACGCATTCATAAACACTATGAAAACAGTTTTACTGTGCGTGTGTATTCTAGAGCGGCTTCCACTGTCGTCTGTGTGGGAAGCATAGTAACAGTGAGCGCCAGTGGCAGCAGCACATCTCCTCAGAGAAACACAAGGACCGGGTATTCAGCTGCGAGGGAGAGGACGAGAGCCTCACCTGGACATACCGCTTCCCCGGACGCCGCCTCGCCCTTTGTCCCAGGTAACACTCGCCCAGAGTCACAGTACTGGGTCTCAATACGGTAGTTCCTTTCTCATTACCCATCAAGAGATGCTCTGTATATGCACACAGAAAACAACTGGGATATGGCAGGGTTCACTTACCACACCCTTGTCCTATTTGTTCCTATCAAATTTTATCGTTGCACAGTGATTGACGTATGTATAATATAGATCAATGTGATTGACAGGCTGGAGAGTGGCTGTCCCGAGGGGGTGAGCTGTGACTATGCCCACAGTGCTGAGGAGCTGGTGGAATGGCAGGAGAGGCGGGAATTCCTGCGGCGGAAGCTGGCCAAGGCCCGTGAAGACATGCTCATCATGCCGGACGAGTTTGACTTTGGGAAGTACAACTTTCTCCTGCAGGACTGAAGCCCCTGTCCCCTATGTGAGACACTTGTACCTGTCAACAGACAGCAGTTGTCTGTTTTTTTTTATTTTTTATTAGTTAACAGTTAATACAGTTTATACCTGTTTGAGCTAGTTAGGACTGTAAGTGCCTTATTTGTCCAATATTTTCAAAAAGGCTTAACAAATGAGATCTTGGTGCCTAATTTGAGTGGAGGGAAAAGTAATTTAGCACTGCCATTTAACAAAACCGTACCAATCAAATATCTCCATTAATAGTCTGTTTACTCTATGTATGTCTTATTGAGGGATATTAAGAAATCATTTAAGCTTGCGTTCTGATGGGACTCTTTATACAACCCTCAAACTTTCACAATAGTTATTTTCAAATGAAAACCGATTTGCTGGAAGGCACAAGTTATTGTTACTTTGTTAATGTGTCTTATGCCAATTAAAGCTGCAATGTGTAACTTTTTTGGTGACCTGAGCAAATTCACATAGAAATGTTAGTTATAGAGCTGTCATTCTCATAGAACAGATCATTCAATGTGCCCTATTTCTATGCTTAATGTTCTTAAGTTTTGTTTTTGTACACCAGCTTCAAACAGCTGAAAATACTATATTTTTGGTTAATCGAAAGATATTTCACAATTAAGATGGTACAATGATTCTCTACATTTTTTGTTTTGTCACAAACTGAAATTAGGCAGCGTATTTTAATTTTAGCAACCAGGAAATTGTGAGTGATTTCTGTATATTGCATCTTTTTAAAGAATTTGCTGCTGCCATTGTAGACAGACAAACATTACAGAATGTGATCACAGTAATACCAGGGGTACTGCAGGGTGTTCATGGAAATATAAAAATATATATTTTATTTCAATGTTTTTATCAATATTGCGAGCAACAAGATTAAATTAATTTTAAATTAGACATACAATATAAGAGGATAAAACCTTATTTCTAATGATGTGAACTCTAATTCTCAACTCCTAATATTGAGAGCTAATTGCACTCACAGGACAGTGTTTCTCCTATATTCATTTAGCAGCGGTGGTTCACCGCTGCTAAATCATTGCCACCGTTCCAAAAAATATGATTAAACATTTTCGGGTTGGTAAAACGTTTTCAGTGTAAACATAAACAACTAAACCAGATATAAAGTATGTAGAAAAGACATAATGGAGCTATATATTTTAAATAAGACCATTTAAGAACAACCACCAAAATAACTAGATCGTAAGGGAAAATTCTAAACATTTCATGGAATTAGATTTGAAGTCACTCCAATAGCATAAGAACATGTTGTAAGCCATGGCAAAATGGGTAAAATGTCAGAAAATTTGCTTTAAAACTGCAAATTTTCTGTCAGCGGCACATGTATATGCCGGAGTTGGCGTGGGTTAGAAACCTGCCCACTCCCCTTTGACTCACCCGGTCTTTCAAATTGTACTCTCTCTTCAATAAAGCAAAAATGATGAAAGGAATGGGAATGCCACACCCTTTCAACAAAAAAATCACTTAAACTTAATTTTCTCTCAGACCGATGATAAAATGTGTGGAATTGCAGGAAACTAGCTTTAAAACAGTAACATTGTCTCTCCGCTTTCATGACAATCAAACAATACAAAGTTTGTCTCTTCGGCCAAGAGGAGGGCCTCTACAATTAGCGGTTGGACTCTACCACACCTACCACTACTACTGGCTAAATAAATTGAGGATGCTAACTAAGGCCTTACCTGTGGGTATATAGTTGACCCATAATTTAATATCCAATACAAGGGAGATTGGAAGTTCCTCAAATGTGCCTGTAGTAGTAGTTCCTATCTAGCGTATAGACTCACTCATGGTATGCTGAAGACAAGATTATTATCTGCCCAGTAAATTTGAAGATGTGAATAATGTATCTCCACATAAGTAGTCCTGCACATTAATACATATCAATGTTGGCAAACAATAAGTAATAACATGGTAGTTAAACCTAGCAAAATAATCTTAATAATTTTTATACCTTTGTTCTTTGTTACCAAATCATACTTTGTATTGTTGGGTTCAGAGTATGCTTCTGGGTGTGTCATTCCTGTTTTGCAAGGGTGGTGACCTAAAAACTAAGACTGTCATTCTAAATAAGGAGAGTGAGAATACATAATTCAGATTTGTGCAGATAAGAGCATTTCGCCTGGAAGCGAAAAGAGGCAGTGAAGCATACCTAGTCTCAGAGCATTTTGTGTTATTCTGTATGTCAATCGAGACACAGCTTTTTAAAAAAAAATTTTTTTTTACATTAATTTTACTTTTTTTAACCTTTTAATTTAACTAGGCAAGTCAGTTAAGAACAAATTCTTATTTTCAATGACGGCCTAGGAACAGTGGGTTAACTGCCTTGTTCGGGGGAAGAACAACAGATTTTTACCTTGTCAGCTCGGGGATTCGATCTTGCAACCTTTTGGTTACTAGTCCAATGCTCTAACCACTAGGCGACCTGCTGCCCCAGTATGATATGACATAGTATGATATGTTACGTTTCGTATGGTATGTGTTAATTTGTGGATTTCCATCTCCCGTACAATATGTTCCGAATTGGCCAAATGTATGGTATGTTACAAATTCTAGCTAGGTGTCTAATGTTAGCTAGGCTAGGGGTTAGAGTTTAGGAGGTAGGCGAACATGCTAAGTAGCTAAAAAGTATTAAGTAGTTCAGAAGTTGTCCATGATGAGATTTAAACTAGCAGCCTTTGGGTTGCTAGTCATTCATGTTATATGCCCACCCATCCACCTTACTTTAGTTTTTGTCTTAAGTAACCATACCAAACGTAACATACTAATTTGAGTGTCCCGGATATACATTTACTTTGTTACGTCTAGTCTGAGACCAGGCTGGGTAAGGGAGGGGGTAACACGCTCACTTTTTTGGGGAGGGTTCTCTTGAAATAATATTGAGATGTTCTGTATACATCACTGGTAATTATGTTAGTGTTAGTTCATAAGCTTTGCATACTGGAAGTGTGTTGAATACCAACTTTAGCCAGTATAGAGAGGTAATGGATACTCTCGGAATGAACCAAATGGAAGGTTTAAGTTTGTTACTAAATACTATTTCAATGACAATTATGGCTATAACGATTTTGATTTACAACATTCTAAAATAATCTATAGAGTGGGATGTGGTATGTTTCCTACTATACAAACAGTGAGCTGGATCCTGTTGATTTGCCATAGGTCAGCGTTTTCCAAACTGAACGTTTTTGTTTTTTTCAAATGACCAAAGCTGGATGATTAGTTTATTATTTGAATCAGCTGTGTAGTGCTAGGGCAAAAACCAAAACGTGCACCCCTTGGGGTCCCGAGGACCACGTTTGGGAAACTGTTACATAGGTTTTGTCCTGGATTAAATAATTCTAATCAAGAGTGAATCACATTGACCTTCATCACATCCATCTATGTCATTGAACTGACTGCACCACAATATATCTACCTATGTTACTTTTTTTCAGGCAGTTTAATCCTTGCTGGCTGGAAACAGTTCTTGAAACTGAAGTGTCCCCCTCTAAAAGCCATCAAAATGACCCCTTTATAAAAGTGCACCCTTGTTAAACACTATTCACACTGCTCTCGTGACCATGCACTATTTTATTGTGGCTGCCATACTGATTGAACAGATGGTTAGAGACCGCAGTGTTTGTGCATTTAATTTCCAATGTCATGGGTTGGTAAGAATGAGTTATAAGACCTAAAAGTAATTTTTGTTTTCTTATTTTGTTTGAGCTATTGACCAAATCTGACATGTTAAATAAAACTATTTTTGAGGGAATGGATCCAATATCCTTTTTTACAGTTATTGACAGTTTGTTATAGTTGTGTAATAAATTACAATAAGTAACTACTCCTGACCAAGGTCTGTTATCTTATCAAAGGACATTTTTTATGTATATTGTGTAAAAATCTGTGTTCTGGTTAGTGTGGTTCACATCAATGAGGTTCAAGCGGAGGGTTAATGATTACCACCTTCAGATCTTGTTCATGATGTGCTGTTTAGTGTCCCGATTGCCTGCGAGTGTGTGGTGAGATGGGGGGTTTCGTACTTTTGTGATCGAATACACAAACCTGCTCCCAATTTGTAATTGGCTTATGGGTATGACTGACAGCCTATACAGCAAACCAAAACTCTGGATAAATTGAACAATTAGTATCATGGTCTTTCACAGAGTATGTTTATAGTCATAATACTAGTAGGCGTGGCTACTGAACTCAACAACTTGCCTGCACATTGCATCTTCCTCACATGGTTTGAAGTTCTTGCAAAGTGTATATCAGACAAAGCAACTGAAGTTTTGTTCCTGAAGTCTTCAAAGCCCTGATGAGTTTCTATTCTCGTTTTCCATTGACAACGGTAATAGAAATCGGTGTGAATTTGTTATACCCTTGCTATTCTTTTCAACACATTTGTGACAGATAAACACATTTATCCCGATAGAGGGTAACTTCATGCCAGTGACGTTAGCTACATTCATACAGTAATGTTTTAACAGTCAAATTTCATTAGCGTCCTGCAACTTCCTTGTGTTAACTAAATGGACTGATGCAATGTCATTGAAATATAAACTTTGCAGCATGTGCAACATCTTCAATAGCTTAGACTTTAGTTACTGGCTGCCTGGGTTTATCAATCTTGTCAATGTACTATTTCACAAAACAAACATTACATGTTCATGTCTTGACAAACTGCATTGGATGATTTGATACTGTAACACACTTGCTGCCAGCAAATATCACTTTGCATATTTTGAAGTGACACTACATATATTGTTACATTCGTTGATAAAGTAGAAATGTGTTATTCATCTTGTTTTCTTACGTTTAGGAATATTTGACTATGTCCATTTGACTGAACTGCCTTGTGGTCCAAAACAAAGACCACCCATGGTTAAATGCTGCACTGTCGGAAACTAGAAGCACAAGCATTTCGCTATACCCGCAATAACATCTGAAAAACACGTATGTGACCAATAAAATGTTATTTGATAACAGGAACTGGGATGAGAAACATGTTGGCCAACTAAGGTGTCACAAGCATGGTATACATCCCTTCCACTTCCAGCATTATGCTGTTATTTTTGGCACCACTGTGCTTAAGGGTGGCACAAATGTGTAGTCTAACAAAGCAGTTTATTTTATTTTTTATTTCACCTTTATTCAACCAGGTAGGCTAGTTGAGAACAAGTTCTCATTTACAACTGCGACCTGGCCAAGATAAAGTAAAGCAGTGCGACACAAACAACAGAGTTAAACATGGAATAAACAAGCGTACAGGCAATAACACAATAGGAAAAAAACAAAGTCTATATACAGTGTGTGCAAATGACGTGAGGTAAGGCAATAAATAGGCCATAGTAGCGAAGTAATTACAATTTAGCAAATTAACACTGGAGTGATAGATGTGCAGATGATGATGTGCAAGTAGAAGTACTGGTGTGCAAATGAGCAGAAAAGTCAAAAACAATATGGGGATGAGGTAGGTAGATTGGATGGGCTATTTACAGATGGGCTACGTACAGCTGCAGCAATCGGTTAGCTGCTCGGATAGCTGATTTTTAAAGTTAGTGAGGGAAATATAAGTCTCCAGCTTAAGCGATTTTTGCAATTCGTTCCAGTCATTTGCAGCAGAGAACTGGAAGGAAAGGCAGCCAAAGAGGTGTTGGCTTTGGGGATGACCAGTGAGATATACCTGCTGGAGCGTGTCCTATGGGTGGGTGTTGTTATCGTGACCAGTGAGCTGAGATAAGGCGGAGCTTTACCTATCAAAGACTTATAGATGACCTGGAGCCAGTGGGTCTGGCGACGAATAAGTAGCGAGGGCCAGCCGACGAGAGCATACAGGTCGCAGTGGTGGGTGGTATATGGGGCTTTGGTGACAAAACGGATGGCACTGTGATAGACTGTATCCAGTTTGCTGAGTAGAGTGTTGGATGCTATTTTGTAAATGACAGCGCCGAAGTCGAGGATCGGTAGGATAGTCAATTTTACGAGGGTATGTTTGGCGGCGTGAGTGAAGGAGGCTTTGTTGTGAAATAGGAAGCCGATTCTAGATTTCATTTTGGATTGGAGATGCTTAATATGAGTCTGGAAGGAGAGTTTACAGTCTAGCCAGACACCTAGGTATTTGTAGTTGTCCACATATTGTAAGTCAGAACCGTCCAGAGTAGTGATGCTAGTCGGGCGGGCGGGTGTGGGCAGCGAACGGTTGAAAAGCATGCATTTAGTTTTACTAGCATTTAAGAGCAGTTGGAGGTCACGGAAGGAGTGTTGTATGGCATTGAAGATCGTTTGGAGGTTTGTTAACACAGTGTCCAAAGAAGGGCCAGATGTATGCAAAATGGTGTCGTCTGCATAGAGGTGGATCAGGGAATCACCCGCAGCAAGAGCGACATCGTTGATATATACAGAGAAAAGTTGGCCCAAGAATTGAACCCTGTGGTACCCTCATAGAGACTGCCAGAGGTCCGGACAACAGGCCCTCCAATTTGACACACTGAACTCTGTCTGGGAAGTAGTTGGTGAACCAGGCGAGGCAGTCATTTGAGAAACCAAGGCTGTTGAGTCTGCCGATAAGAATACGGTGATTGACAGAGTCAAAAGCCTTGGCCAGGTCGATGAAGACGGCTGCACAGTACTGTCTTTTATCGATGGCGGTTATGGTATCGTTTAGTACCTTGAGCGTGGCTGAGGTGCACCCATGACCAACTCGGAAACCGGATTGTACAGCGGAGAAGGTACGGTGGGATTCGAAATGGTCAGTGATCTGTTAATTAACTTGCCTTTCGAAGACTTTAGAAAGGCAGGGCAGGATGGATATAGGTCTGTAACAGTTTGGGTCTAGAGTGTCACCCACTTTGAAGAAGGGGATGACCGCGGCAGCTTTCCAATCTTTAGGGATCTCGGACGATACGAAAGAGAGGTTGAACAGACTGGTAATAGCGCCGGATGATTTTAGAAGAGAGGGTCCAGATTGTCTAGCCCAGCTGATTTGTCAGGGTCCAGGTTTTGCAGCTCTTTCAGAGCATCTGCTATCTGGATTTGGGTGAAGGAGAAGTTGGGGAGGCTTGGGCAAGTAGCTGCGGGGGGTGCGAAGCTGTTGGCCGGGGTTGGGGTAGCCAGGGAAGAATGGCCAGCCGTAAAGAAGTGCTTATTGAAAGTCTTGATTATCGTGGATTTATCGGTGGTGACAGTGTTACCTAGCCTCAGTGCAGTGGGCAGCTGGGAGGAGGTGCTCTTATTCTCTATGGACTTCAGTGTCCCAAAACTTTTTGGAGTTAGAGCTACAGGATGCAAATTTCTGTTTGAAAAAGCTTTGCTTTCCTGACTGACTGCATGTATTGGTTCCTGACTTCCCTGAAAAGTTGCATATCGCGGGGACTATTCGATACTAGTGCAGTCCACCACAGGATGTTTTTGTGCTGGTCGAGGGCAGTCAGGTCTGGAGTGAACCAAGGGCTATATCTGTTCTTAGTTCTACATTTTTTGATAGGGGAATGCTTATTTAAGATGGTGAGGAAATTACTTTTAAAGAACGACCAGGCATCCTCGACTGACGGGATGAGGTCAATATCCTTCCAGGATACCCGGGCCATGTCGATTAGAAAGGCCTGCTCGCAGAAGTGTTTTAGGGAGTGTTTGACAGTAATGAGGGGTGGTCGTTTGACCGCGGACCCATAGCGGATGCAGGCAATGAGGCAGTGATCGCTGAGATCCCAATTGAAAACAGCAGAGGTGTATTTGGAGGGAAGTTGGTCAGGATAATATCCGTGAGGGTGCCCAAAATCCCAAGGTGGCTTAGCAGTTCAGACGTCTTTTCCGTATTGTCTTGTCGTGTCCTGTATATATATATATTTACACCTTTTCTTCACATATCTTTTATTTATTTTATTATCCAAGAACTCAACTACAAAAGCTTTCCTGCAAAAGCTTTCCTGCAACCCGCTTCACCAATTACAATAAGTATTATTTACCTCAATCTGAAAATCCATCGTGGAAGATAGCCAGGGACTAATTCAGAAGCTAGCCTGAAAGCTAACCAGAAGCTACTCCGATAGCTAGCCAGAAGCTAATCTGTAGCTGCCCCGAAATTAGCCGGTTTGCTAGCTAGCGTTGGTGTTTCAGCTGCCCACGTTTTGCGGTCATCAGCTATTCCTTTAGCTCGATAATCTACCGGCACTTTTGTGCAACGCGACTCGGACCGGAGCATTCCGGGACTTTTTTTCTCTCAGTTTCCCCGGATTCCAACCGCAGGCTCTGGACACTTGCACCTTGATTTCGCAGCTAGTTAGCTGCATACCGTGTGACTATTGGCTTACGTCGACCCCGGAGCAAACTCAAATCATGCTGGAGCTAGCCAGCTGAGGAGTTCCATCACCATCCGGACCCGTTTCTTTTGTTGCTGCTGCAGATACGGAACCCCACCGGGCCTTCACGACTGACTGCCGACGTTATCTGCCCGAGGGATTTATCCAACCGGCAAATCCGTCCCGACGTTACCTGAACGCTCACCTGAGGCCCGCTAATCGTTAGCTGTCCTATCGGCTGCTATCTGAACAAAACCCCACTACACGGAACCTACCGACGGAAACGCACAAGGTATCTACAAACAGACCTCCATCCTATGCTGCTACCGATAGCCATATACCCGGCCAGCTGTCTGGATCGCCACGACCCCAACCAACCTCTACTCACTG
Organism: Salvelinus fontinalis; assembly: GCF_029448725.1. NCBI lineage: Eukaryota > Metazoa > Chordata > Actinopteri > Salmoniformes > Salmonidae > Salvelinus > Salvelinus fontinalis. The sequence goes on along the minus strand of NC_074666.1, from coordinate 77,673,046 downwards.
GACCCTTACTGATCACTCGATTAAGCATGCCTCTCCTTAATGTAAATATGCCTTGTCCATTGCTGTTCTGGTTAGTGTTTATTGGCTTATTTCACTGTAGAGATTCTAGCCCTGCTCTCTATACCATATCCAACCTCTCAGTTCCACCACCCACATATGCGATGACATCACCTGGTTTCAATGATGTTTCTAGAGACAAGATCTCTCTCATCATCACTCAATACCTAGGTTTACCTCCACTGTATTCACATCCTACCATACCTTTGTCTGTACATTATTCCTTTAAACTATTTTATCGTCCCCAGAAACTTCCTTTTACTCTCTGCTCTAGTAGCTCTAGGCGACCAATTCTCATAGCTTTTAGCCGTACCATTATCCTACTTCTCCTCTGTTCCTCTGGTGATGTAGAGGTGAATCCAGGCCCTGCAGTACCTGGCTCCACTCCTATTCCCCAGGCGCTCTCTTTTGATGACTTCTGTAACCGTAATAGCCTTGGCTTCATGCATGTTAACATTAGAAGCCTCCTCCCTAAGTTTGTTTTGTTCACTGCTTTAGCACACTCTACCAACCCGGATGTTTTAGCCGTGTCTGAATCCTGGCTTAGAAAGACCACCAAAAATTCAGACATTTTTATCCCCAATTACAATATTTTCAGACAAGATAGAACGGCCAAAGGGGGCGGTGTTGCAATCTACTGCAAAGACTGCCTGCAGAGTTCTGTTATACTATCCAGGTCTGTTCCCAAACAATTTGAACTTCTACTTTTAAAAATCCACCTCTCTAAAAACAAGTCTCTCACCGTTGCCGCCTGCTATAGACCACCCTCTGCCCCCAGCTGTGCTCTGGACACTATATGTGAACTGATTGCCCCCCATCTATCTTCAGAGCTCGTGCTGCTAGGCGACCTAAATTTGAACATGCTCAACACCCCAGCCACCCTACAATCTAAGCTTGATGCCCTCAATCTCACACAAATTATCAATGAACCTACCAGGTACCACCCCAATTCCGTAAACACGGGTACCCTCATAGATATCATCCTAACAAACTTGCCCTCCAAATACACCTCTGCTGTTTTCAACCAAGATCTCAGCGATCACTGCCTCATTGCCTGCATCCGTAATGGGTCAGCGGTCAAACGACCTCCACTCATCACTGTCAAACGCTCCCTGAAACACTTCAGCGAGCAGGCCTTCCTAATCGACCTGGCCGGGATATCCTGGAAGGATATTGATCTCATCCCGTCAGTAGAGGATGCCTGGTCATTTTTTTAAAATGCCTTCCTCACCATCTTGAATAAGCATGCCCCATTCAAGAAATTTAGAACCAGGAACAGATATAGCCCTTGGTTCTCTCCTGACCTGACTGCCCTTAACCATCAGAAAAACATCCTATGGCGTTCTGCATTAGCATCGAACAGCCCCCGTGATATGCAACTTTTCAGGGAAGCCAGAAACCAATATACACAGGCAGTTAGAACAGCCAAGGCTAGCTTTTTCAAGCAGAAATTTGCTTCCTGCAACACAAATTCAAAAAAGTTCTGGGACACCGTAAAGTCCATGGAGAATAAGAACACCTCCTCCCAGCTTCCAACCGCTCTGAAGATAGGAAACACTGTCACCACCGACAAATCCACTATAATTGAGAATTTCAATAAGCATTTTTCTACGGCTGGCCATGCTTTCCACCTGGCTACCCCTACCCCGGACAACAGCACTGCCCTCCCCTCTGCTACTCGCCCAAGCCTTCCCCATTTCTCTTTCTCCCAAATACAGTCAGCTGATGTTCTTAATGAGCTGCAAAATCTGGACCCTTACAAATCAGCCGGGCTAGATAATCTGGACCCTTTCTAAAACTATCTGCTGAAATTGTTGCCACCCCTATTACTAGCCTCTTCAACCTCTCTTTCGTGTCGTCTGAGATCCCCAAAGATTGGAAAGCAGCTGCGGTTATCCCCCTCTTCAAAGGGGGGGACACCCTTGACCCTAACTGCTACAGACCTATATCTATCCTACCCTGCCTTTCTAAGGTCTTCGAAAGCCAAGTCAACAAACAGATTACCGACCATTTCGAATCACACCACACCTTCTCCGCTATGCAATCTGGTTTCAGAGCTGGTCATGGGTGCACCTCAGCCACGCTCAAGGTCATAAACGATATCGTAACCGCCATCGATAGGAAACAATACTGTGCAGCCGTATTCATTGACCTGGCCAAGGCTTTTGACTCTGTCAATCACCACATCCTCATTGGCAGACTCGACAGCCTTGGTTTCTCTAATGATTGCCTCGCCTGGTTCACCAACTACTTCTCTGATAGAGTTCAGTGTGTCAAATCGGAGGGTCTGTTGTCCGGGCCTCTGGCAGTCTCTATGGGGGTGCCACAGGGTTCAATTCTTGGACCGACTCTCTTCTCTGTTTACATCAATGATGTCGCTCTTGCTGCTGGTGATTCTCTGATCCACCTCTACGCAGACGACACTATTCTGTATACTTCTGGCCCTTCTTTTGACACTGTGTTAACAACCCTCCAGGCGAGCTTCAATGCCATACAACTCTCCTTCCGTGGCCTCCAACTGCTCTTAAATACAAGTAAAACCAAATGCATGCTCTTCAACCGATCGCTGCCTGCTCCTGCCCGCCTGTCCAACATCACTACTTTGGACGGCTCTGACTTAGAATATGTGGACAACTACAAATACCTAGGTGTCTGGTTAGACTGTAAACTCTCCTTCCAGACCCACATCAAACATCTCCAATCCAAAGTCAAATCTAGAATTGGCTTCCTATTCCGCAACAAAGCATCCTTTACTCATGCTGCCAAACATACCCTTGTAAAACTGACCATCCTACCAATCCTCGACTTCGGTGATGTCATTTACAAAATAGCCTCCAAAACCCTACTCAATAAATTGGATGCAGTCTATCACAGTGCCATCCGTTTTGTCACCAAAGCCCCATATACTACCCACCACTGCGACCTGTACACTCTCGTTGGCTGGCCCTCGCTTCATACTCGTCGCCAAACCCACTGGTTCCAGGTCATCTACAAGACCCTGCTAGGTAAAGTCCCCCCTTATCTCAGCTCGCTGGTCACCATAGCAGCACCTACCTGTAGCACGCGCTCCAGCAGGTATATCTCTCTAGTCACCCCCAAAACCAATTCTTCCTTTGGACGCCTCTCCTTCCAGTTCTCTGCTGCCAATGACTGGAACGAACTACAAAAATCTCTGAAACTGGAAACACCTATCTCCCTCACTAGCTTTAAGCACCAGCTGTCAGAGCAGCTCATAGATTACTGCACCTGTACATAACCCATCTACAATTTAGCCCAAACAACTACCTCTTTACCTACTGTATTTATTAATTTATTTTGCTCCTTTGCACCCCATTATTTCTGTCTCTACTTTGCACTTTCTTCCAATGCAAACCAACCATTCCAGTGTTTTTTAGTTTTTATTTTACTTGCTGTGTTGTACTCACTTCGCCTCCATGGCCTTTTTATATTTTATTTATTTATACATATATCTGTTTGCCTTCACCTCCCTTATCTCACCTCACTTGCTCACATTGTATATAGACTTATTTTTTTTCACTGTATTATTGACTATATGTTTGTTTTTACTCCATGTGTAACTATGTGTTGTTGTATGTGTCGAACTGCTTTGCTTTATCTTGGCCAGGTCGCAATTGTAAATGAGAACGTGTTCTCAATTTGCCTACCTGGTTAAATAAAGGTTAAATAAAAAAAATTAAAAAAATGTTTACGGATTTCGGGTTGTACCTGGTGGGTTCCTTGATAATTTGTGTGAGATTGAGCGCATCTAGCTTAGATTGTGGGACTGCCAAGGTGTTAAGCATATCCCAGTTTAGGTCACCTAACAGAACGAACTCTGAAGATAGATGGGGGGCAATCAATTCACATATGGTGTCCAGGGCACAGCTGGGAGCTGAGGGGGGTCTATAACAGGCAGCAACAGTGAGAGACTTGTTTCTGGAGAGATTCGTTTTTACATTTAGAAGCTCGAACTGTTTGGGCATAGACCTGGAAATTATGACAGAACTTTGCAGGCTATCTCTACAGTAGATTGTAACTCCGCCCCTGTTGGCAGTTCTATCTTGACGGAAAATGTTGTAGATGGGGATGGAAATTTCAAAATATTTGGTGGCCTTCCTAAGCCAGGATTCAGACATGGCAAGGACATCAGGGTTGGCGGAGTGTGCTAAAGCAGTGAGTAAAACAAACTTAGGGAGGAGGCTTCTGATGTTAACATGCATGAAACCAAGGCCTTTTCGGTTACAGAAGTCAACAAATGAGAGCGCCTGGGTTAACCTCCACATCACCCGAGGAACAGAGGAGGAGTAGGATGAGGGTACGGCTAAAGGCTATCAAAACTGGTCGTCTAGTGCATTGGGGACAGAGAATAAAAGGAGCAGATGTCTGGACGTAGATTCAGGGCATAATGTACAGACGGGTATGGTAGGGTGCGTGTACAGTGGAGGTAAACCCAGCCATTGAGTGACGATTAGAGAGGTTGCATCTCTGGACGCACTAGTTATGCTGGGTGAGGTCACCGCATGTGTGGGAGGTGGGACAGAGGAGGTATCTGAGGCATGTTGAGTGGGACTAGGGGCTCCGCAGTAAACTAAAACGATAACTATCCTAAACAACAATATACAAGGCATATTGACATTTGAGAGACATAAAGTGAGGCATAAAGCAATCACAGGTGTTGATTGAGAGAGCTAGCTAAGACAACAACGGGTAAGACAACAACGGCTAATCAGCTAAGACAACAACAACAGGTAAAATGGCAAATGGGCAGAGAGGGTCAGTTAACTACACACAGGGCCTGAATTCGAGGCTGGTGCTGACAGATAAACAAAAAATAAACAAAATGGAGTACCGTGATTAATGAACAGTCCAGCAGGCATCAGCTATGTAGCCAAGTGATCGTAGGGTCCAGTGAACAGCAATAGATGAAACAGGGGAAGCCGCTGGGTAGTCGTTACTACGCTAGCAAGCGGGAGACACTGTGTTGTCGGGAGACACAGGCCGGGGATAGTAGAAGCGTCTGCTCCGACGTCCGGAAAAGGCCGGTTGAGGGCACAACAGATGGAGTTATGTCGGCAGACAAGTCGTGGTGGAACGGCGGGGCTCTGTGTCGACAAAGGGTCTAGGCCAGTTAGCGAAAGAGGTATTGTAGCTGTAGTAATTGCGTTTGCTAGCCGGGAGATGCGTCTGGCTCGCGGCTAACTGGTTCTAGCTTCGGGACAGGGGCGTTAGCCATTATAGCCACTCGGTAGCAGCTAGCTAGCAGTGATGATCCGATGACAAGTTAGTCAGTGTAAATCACATGAGAGATTCCCATTACATAGGCCTACTCTTAATAGTACATAACTAACCCCTCTGCTAACAGGCCTTGTATATTCAGAATATTGCGTAGGCCGTAGGGCACTTATGCACACAGCGTGTCCTCATTATGTGGATAGGTATCCTCACAACTTGATGTAGTCCTAGTGTATGTTCACACACTCTTCATCATACCCTTGTTTTTAATTTAGATCCCAAATCCAGTGCCTTTGCTTTTCTGTCTGACATGTTTTACTAAATTGTGATGGACACAGGCCATAGCCATTCAAATCAAATAAGTTAGACACGTGCACATGTTCACTTGCAAGCTCTTCCTCAACAATGCAGTATTCAATATCAAAGAAAATAGAAAATCCAGAATAAAATCTTTCATTCTTTCTCAGTGTATGGTGTTCACAATGACATTCATTTGCATGCTCCCATAATAGAGTTCATATCAGACTTGCTTACATACCCACAGACAGTCTACACATCAGAGCTCTCACCCTAGACATCAGTGTTTTGTGCCACATGAATTTGGCATGGCATTGGTGATTCACAGTGACCCTCTCGTAATCATTTTGTTGTCTGTGTTTACAAATAGCTTGTTCTTTCCATAAATCTAGTGAGGGAAATCGAACAGCAAGTACCAGTGAGACGCTCAATTCAGAAGTGGTCTGATGAAGCAAATTCTAAGCTACAGGACTGTTTTGCTAGCACAGACTGGAAAACAGTGCCTTCAGAAAGTATTCATACACCTTGACTTATTCCACATTTAGTGTTACAGCCTGAATTCAAAATGGATTAAAGAAATACATGTCTCACCCATCTACACACAATACCACATGATGACAAAGTGAAAACATGTTTTTAGAAATGTTTGCAAATGTATTGATAATGAAATACAGAACTCTCTCTTACATAAGTAATTACATGTTAGAATCACCTCTGGCAGCATTTACAGCTGTGAGTCTTTCTGGCTAAGTCTAAGAGCTTTGCACATCTGGGGCCTCATTTATCAATATTGCGTAGAAACTATTCTAAAATACTACTTACAAGCGGAATTTAGAATGTTTGTACACATAGAAAAAGTGTGATTCAACAAACAATCCTACCAGTGTCATACTCACACCAGTAAGAGAACCAGTGCGTGTGCACGACCTTGGCTATTTGCATTTTGAAACACCCCTAATTAACCATATGGCCAAAATCATCCCAAAAATATAAACGCATCATGCAACAATTTCAAAGATTATACTGAGTTACAGTTCATATAAGGAAATCAGCAAATTAGGCCCTAATCTATGGATTTCACATGACTGGGAATACAGATACGCATCTATGGGTAACATGTACCTTAAAAAAAAAGGTAGGGGCGGGGATCAGAAAACCAGTCAGTATCTGGTGTGACCACCAGATCCTTGCAACATGGGGCCATGCATTATCATGCTTAAACATGAGGTGATGGCGGCGGATGAATGGCACGACAATGGGCCTAAGGATCTTGTCAAGGTATCTCTGCATTCAAATTACCATCGATAAAATTAAATTGTGTTCGTTGTCTGATAGCTTACGTCTGCCCATACCATAACCCCACCGCCACCATTGGGCACTCTGTTCACAACGTTGACATCAGAAAACTTGTCGCCCACACGACGCCATACACGCTGTCTGCCATCTGCCCAGTACAGTTGAAACTGAGATTCATCCGTGAAGAGCACACATCTCCAGCATGCCAGTGGCCATGGAAGGTGAGCATTTGCCCACTTTTACGATATCAAACTGCAGTCAGGTCAACACCCTGGTGAGGACGACGAGCATGTAGATGAGCTTCCCAGAGATGGTTTCTGACAGTTTGTGCAGAAATTCTTTGGTTGTGCAAACTCAGTTTCATCAGCTGTCCGGATGGCTGGTCTCAGACGACCCCTCAGGTGAAGAAGCCGGATGTGAAGGTCCTGGGTTACACGTGGTGTGCGGTTGAGGCCGGTTTGACGTACTGCCAAATTCTCTAAAATGACGTTGGAGTCAGCTTATGGTAGAGAAATGAACATTATATTCTCTGGGAACTGCTCTGGTGGATATTCCTGCAGACAAAATGCCAATTGCTTGCTCCCTCAAAACTTGAGACATCCCTGGCATTGTGTGACAAAACTGCACATTTTAGAGTGGTCTTTTTATTGTCCCCAGCACAAGGTGCACCTGTGTAAGGATCATGCTGTTTAATCAGCTTCTTGATATGCCACACCTGTCAGGTCAATTGATTTTCTTGACAAAGTAGAAATGCTCACTAACATGGATGTGAACAAATTTCTGAACGACATTTTTTTTAAATAAGCTTTATGTGCGTATGGAACATTTCTGGGATCTTTTCTTTCAGCTCATGAAACATGGGACCAACACTTTACATGTTGCATGTATATTTTAGTTCAGTATAAATTGATCGTAAATGTTGTGACCTGACTAAATAATAGCCATCTTCAAGTACTGTCTGTAGGGTCTATTAGATTGGCATTTGTAGAAGCTTGTCAGAGTCTATAGAACTTTATTATACATTTAGGTGCAAGTCTAGATACAAGGTAGCCTACTGACCTATTTTCTGGGCTCATATCACCTGTATTTTAACCTAGATAACTATTTGTGGCTAGTTCCTCCCTCATGTACACACTTAGACTTTTGTTTACTCTGTAAAAGTTCAGATGTACTGTTACTGTACCACTCTGTCATGTATATTGTACAGTGAGTGAACAGTTGAGCTGTTGCATATAGAGAGAGACCTGCTAGAATAACATTGCATTGCATCATATGTTGTGTTGCCATAAAGTTTCATATTGTCTGAAGGTCAGACCTAAATCCACTGTACAAACTGTCTTCCTACAAAATATGACACTGACCTAAATAGATAATACATAGGTGAACTAAAACTAGAACTCAACGAATCAGATTTAATTCACCCAATGAATGAAGCCCTTAATTGGTTCCAGGTATGTCCAACATGGGCTATTAAGTATTGTTACTATTTTTGGAATGACTGGATTGTACTTTTTTTTTAAAGAGCAGTGGTGGAATGTGTTCAGTACATCATGTTCCTGTCTGAACATCCTGCAACAAAAAACAGACTAATGTTGAAGCCCCATTTGGATGCGCGTGTGAGCGCAGAAATGTGAGAATTCTAGTCTATTAGCATATCGGAAACCATTATCAATATAACAATTTTATTGGTGTGGTGTAAGGTGAGGGGATATGACTCATATGTTATTAACACATTTCCAATCCAATGGTAGAACGGTTGCGCTGGGTGTAAATACATGATAGGGACACGCCAGCTGTTCAGTATAGTGCGAGCTCGTGCTTCCTGGGCTACCCGTCGCCCTGCTTTTGCACGTGCCATAACCACGCCCCTCAACAGCTTGTCTCTGCACGTGAAGGAGAGAAAAGAACACACGTGTTTTGTTTGGCCACGAGTGTGGATACAAATGTATCAATGTATAATGCATCCAGTCATCATGTCGTGCGGAGGAGAAACTGGATGCACTGCATCGTCATATAAAACGTATGTAAGTATCCAACGTCGATGGATCCTCAACTAGATTCAGCCGCGGGATATTTTTTTCTTGAGTGGGTGGTCGGGGGCGGACTATAATAAAACAATAAAAGTAGACTGCAAATTAACCGCAAGAAGCCTTAACAATGGCGCTCATTGTAAGAGTAGGGACGTTCACCCCGGTGTCATGGCTAAATTCCCAACCTGGCCACATTCCATCATGGCCACCTAATCACCCCCCTCATTCCTAATTGGCATATATCACTCATCACCTGTCCAACTGGTGGCTATTGTGCGGTGAGAGTTCTGGCACAATCCCTGTGCATCACTGAGGTGGGGACTACTCATTGATGTTGGGTGAGGTGAGTTTCACCCTACTATGTAAGGAGTACCTCAGTTGGTAGAAAAGTGCTATATAAATCCAATTAATTATTATTATACGACCACATATGTCTATATGAGTGGGAATACTGGGGAACAGATGTTCAAAATTAAAATCAATTGGAGCTGATTTCCTGGTGTTTTTATCTCCAACAATGAAAACAAAACATGTCTTATTTTTTTCTCAGAAAACTTGGGCCAAATAAAACCGCCGCCGGTTGGGGAAGCCTGCCTAACACGATTTGATGTAGCCTAGTAGTTGACATTTTTACATTTAACATTTAAGTCATTTAGCAGACGCTCTTATCCAGACATCAAATGTCGCGAAGCATCCTTGTCCTCGTCTCCTCTAGTTCCCAGGGTCAGTGAATGGCCATAGTCATACAGTTCTAGATCTATCTGGTTTAGCTAAATGTAGCAACAATAGGAGTCAGGAGACACTATATTGACATTCTGCACGCAATGTACAGTTATTTCCGTGCGAAGGCTTGAAACGGAGTGTTGCTTCAGCCAATGAGCTCCCGGTGTGTACTACTGCTTCTGTTTTGACTGGCTCACCAGCGAGTTTTCTATGTCAGCTACTTAACATTAAAAGATACATATGTGACCAATCCACGCCGAGTATTTTCTGAAGAGGCGTATAGCTCATGAATAAGAAAACAGTGCTCGCAGTAGGCTACGACCATCGGGATCTGTGGTGTTTGTTTTGACAACGTTTAAATTTGTGAAACTGGTTTCAAAGCAACAGACTGAAACACTGCTTTGACTTCATTTATCTACGGATATTGCTAACAGTGCCTGGGAAACTACACTCAAGTCGCCTCTGCAGCCTAGGTCGGATCCACAGAAATCGTTTCCTATTGTTTTGAAGAAGATTATGGACATTCCCCCACCTAATATTCTAGAAGGCGACGATGGTAAGACTAGGCTACTGGTGTCGTTGTGGATGAATTGAGAGATCCTTTCCAATGTCCACATTTTTTATGTGAACTGCATTGATCTGATGTGGACGTTGACTTCGCGGACATGTTGACTGGTGTATGGAGACGTAGTAGTGCTTTTAATGAGCGTGTGTGTACCTTCAAACAACTGGACACATTTTTAAAAAATCTGCTATGTTTGATCATTATATATGACTAGTTCAATAGTTGTTCAAATGTGCCAAGTATAGAGCAGTACTGGGGAAGGAAACCCTTTGTACTTTCTGATTGCTGTTCCAGTTTCCCCTGAGGCACTGAACTGAGTGAGGGAGGGAAAAGAACATAAAGTTCTCACACCTCCCTATTTGTCCTAGAGCACTGCAGTCAAACCGTTTTTCACATACAATATGAGTACATAATTTTCTTGCATTTGAAGGGCAATTAATATTTTTTTCACGTTCGTTTTTGTGTTTAGGGGCTCTGTTGACAAGTCCAGATTTCCCTTCCCCATTGTTTATGGGTTGATGCAGCCCCCTTTTCCCTCATTCTGTCATTTCACCATTTATTTTTTCTACTTCTTTCCATGACATCAGACGACTTCTATCTTCCTTTATTTACCATCCTGTTTGTGTTCACATGGTCGTGCAACCTTCACCCATTATGCTCTTCACGGTTATCTCCACAGAAATAGAGAAGAAGAAGTTGTGCTCTGCTGATAATGGCGAGGCCGGTGTTGGAGGGGCCAGTGGTGGGACTGGAGGTACCGGCATTGGAGGGGTGTCCGCCTCCCTTACGCCTGCCATCTGGGAGAAGACCATCCCCTATGATGGGGAGACCTTCCACTTGGAGTACATGGACCTGGATGAGTTCCTGCAGGAGAATGGCATCCCAGTCACCCTAGAGGAGGAGCTGCAGAGGAGCCTGGCCCAGGTGGAAACCAAGGGGACAAGACCCCCTTTCACCACCTCTGACACAGAGACTGTCACACTCACCTTAGAGCCAGCTGAACAAGAGAAGGAAGAAGAAGATGGGGACGATGAAGATGCTGTGTCTGGGTTTGAAGCAGCGGAGGTTGAAGTGTCTAAAAATAAAAAAGGTACATTGTTGGGGCCCATTGTTAAAAGCCCAGACACGGTACCACTGTAAAACATTCTACCTTTGAACTCAACATGCACATACACTGACACTGTAATAGACGCTTGCAACATGCTGACACTAGATACTCCCATATTGTATTCAAATGTCAAATAGACTTACCCGACACACTCGACACCTTGGACACACATGGACATGTACATGTGAAACCTGAGCTCTACAGCATTAACAAATAGCAGTATTCATATAGTGCTGACCTTAGTATGTCTTAAGGAAAAAATCTAGCAAACAGTTTGAATTTTCTATTAACTATAGCCTTCAAGATTATAAGAACATACTTAACAGCCACAAAAATAAAAAATATATACTCATACTCATCATTGAACTGACTTTGTCTCCCTCTAGAGGGGAAGTCTGCAGACCGACTCACACCCACTCCCATCGACCCGGAGGACATTGAGGTGGACATCAACTTCCAGCCGGACCCCACAGACCTGGTGCTGTCCAGTGTGCCTGGGGGTGAGCTGTTCAACCCACGCAAACACAAGTTCTCTGACGAGGACCTCAAACCACAGCCCATGATCAAGAAGGCCAAAAAGGTCTTTGTGCCCACTGAGCAGAAGGTAAGATGACCGGTGAATATTTGTTTCAGGGAGGTGATGAATGATGGAACTGGTTGTTCTGAAGTAGGATAATGAGAATGTAGCCACTGCAATTGGGAACCAAATAATTATTGGTTGATGAAGATTGTAGTATCACTATGTTACACCAGAAAAATTCACGAGTGAGTAGTAAGCCATGAAATAAAGGGGCTTGTCTGGGATTAGGGATGTTTCCACAACACTGATTCTATTATTTTGTATTAAAATCCTCTGTCTCCCACAGGACGATAAATACTGGTCGAGGAGGAAGAAGAACAATGTGGCAGCCAAACGTTCACGTGACGCCCGGCGGCTGAAGGAGAACCAGATCACAGTGCGCGCTTCGTTTCTGGAGAGGGAAAATGCTGCTTTGCGGCAACAAGTGGCTGAGTTGCGTAAGGACTGTGGTCGCTGCAAGAACATCATGTCCCGATATGAAGCCAAATACGGACCATTGTAAGGGACAAACTTTATCTTTCAAGAAAATAACCGAAAAATAAAAACGCCCCCCAAAATGCAGAAACAAAGAGGATCTGAATTGCACTGCTTTCATGGTGAACGCCGGTCACTGCGTCAAGTTCTAGATCCTTTCCAACATGACAGTGGAGGCATGGATACACACTGTCAGTGAGCCAGGCAGCAACATGGCGAGAGGTGGACACGAAGACTGGCTCCTACACATACAGGGACTCAATTAGACATAACATGTATATTGTCTACTGCTAGTCAGGTCTTATCACTGGCCAGAGAAGTCAGAGAAAGCTGGTGGAGAAAAGCATGCTTGTGAAAAGAAGCGCTTAAACGTTACACACACACATTTATACAGCGCATTAATGGGTTGTTTTGTGGACCAAAGCATGAACATCATCAGTGAGGAGTAGTGAATATTGAAAGTTGTCCCCCTGCCCTCTTCCCACTGTTTGCAGTAACTGACTGTCTCTCCTCTGTTTCAAGTACTTGTGCAGAGGCTCTGAAGAAGGACATGTCAACTCTTGATTTATTCATAATTGGGTAGGGGAGAAAACAATGAATAACAGAACTGACAGATTGAGGGTTGCACCTCCGTGACCGTACACAGGAAATAATTGATATTGGTCAGACAAAGGGCGAGATAGTGGTGTTTTCCTGTCACAGCTCTTCTATGTCTGTCTTTGTTTGTACCACACACTGAAGTGTGTGTGTGGAGAGAATTCTTTGTACATAGTTTTCTCCCTGCACCACATAGATTGTGTTACCCCTGTTTTGCACTTAACCCTTCCAAAGCAACACCTTGTGGGTGAAGATTAGATATAGGGCTGGGTGGGTACTTTTTTCCTATTACGACATGACCCACACATTTTAAGCAATTGTTTATACAAAAACTAACTCTGCATCTAATATCTTTCCCCAAAAAACAGTCATTTTGGGGGAAAGAGGTGTTTTAAAAAGTAGTATGGCCTTTCTAGGGAGTTTTTTCTAGGCACCGTGCTTCTACACCTGCATTGCTTGCTGTTTGGGGTTTTAGGCTGGGTTTCTGTACAGCACTTTGAGATATCAGCTGATGTAAGAAGGGCTTTATAAATAAATTTGATTTGATATAGCACGGACTGTCTTTTCTCAGTATGTTTATTGCTCATAGATAAGGGCCCTCACTGGTGGAGGGGTATTTAATATCTATGTTGGTTTATTTCATTGTTCACTGCAAGTAGAGGGCACTGTATATTTGTGCCTCCTGTAGTTTGTCTGGGATTAAGAGTCAGTTATTTTGTCAATACCTGTGTCTTTTTATCTTAATTTACTGCTATTCCTTATGTTTGTTGAATAGCTATTATGATCAATGCTGTATTTATTCTAACAATGCATCTTGATTGATGTGCAACAATCTGTCAGATTTATATTTCTTTAGAGGAAAGAAAACAATGAACCAATGACTAAGCAGGGATCTCAATGTACAAACTGTGGTTTTTGATTTTTTTTTAACAGGTTTTCAACAAGAATTTTACAGAAATATATATTTTTTTCTAAAGACAATTTCCTATTTACCTCATCCAACACTTCCATTGTTTAATGCTCCTATCTTATTGGATACCAATAATTTTGAAGGGTTGGGGTGCCTATGACAATGTTGACAGGAATTGTGAGCACAAGAAAGGTGGTTTTGGTTAAGTTTGATCAAAAATGATCGGTCTCAATTGTTGCAAATACTACATAGCAGACTTATTAGTAAAGGGACTCAATCTCTTAAGTGTCTGATGAATTTGTGTTCCTGTGCCGATCTTCATTATGATGCATATTAGAATGATTATGATGCATATTATCATTATGATGCATATTAAAATGATAGGGCTCAATTGTTGCAAATACTACATAGCAGACTGTTAAGTAAAAGGACTCAATCTCTTAAGTGTCTGATGAATTTGTGTTCCTGTGCCGATCTTCATTATGATGCATATTAGAATCATACATGTGGCAACAATATTAATTTTACTCTGCTTTGTTTCTGTAAAATAACTATGATAGACAAAATGTTGAAATGGCGCAAAGTCATGTGTGCTTCCAATTAAGTTTCCCAGTAATCCTGCTGCACGAAAATGTGTTAATGGTGTAATGTTTGCATATGTTTTACACTAAGTGTATGTACTTATGTCTGTAAATTAAAGGATCAAAACAAATATTTCCTGAATTTGCTTCAATGGAAGGCATTGCATTGCGCTGACATTCTTATTTTGTATGCTTAGGCATATACTGTAGTTGTTTAAACAGTGATTTTAAGATTGGTGCAGATTCTTGTCAGATCGATAGACCAACATTTAGGTATGATAGTCATTTTAGTATGATATGAAGTTAAAGCTGGATCAAAGCCAGTTTGTATGTAGAAATGAAACTCCTCAAGTTGTCCCAAACGATGTTAATTTTCTTTGTAGAAATTCCTCTACAATCTACATGACAAAGGAAAAACAGGTTTTTATAAATGTTTGCACATGTGTAAAAAATGTAATACCTATTCAAAGTACTTTACTTAGTACTTTGTTGAAGCACCTTTGGCAGCAATTACAGCCTCACGTCTTCTTGGGTATGACGCCACACACCTGCATTTGGGGAGTTTCTCCAATTTTTCTCTGCAGATCCTGTCAGGTTGGATTGGGGAGCATCACTGCACAGCTATTTTCAGGTCTCCAGAGATGTTCGATCAGGTTCAAGTCCAGGCTCTGGCTGGGCCACTGAAGGACATTCAGAGACTTGTCCCGCTGCCACTCCTGCATTGTCTTATTAAAGGGGGATAACCTAGTCAGTTGTACAACTGAATGCCTTCAACTGAAATGTGTCTTCTGCATTTAACCCAACCCCTCTGAATCAGATTGGTGCAGGAGGCTGCCTTAATCGACATCCCTGTTTTCGGCGCCCGGGGAACAGTGGGTTAACTGACTTACTCAGTGGCAGAACAACATATTTGTACCTTGTTAGCTCTGGGATTTGATCCAGAAACCTTTCGCTTACTGGCCCAACACTCTAACCACTAGGCTAACTGCTGCGCCATATACAGAGGGTACCGGTACCAAGTCAATGTGCGGGGGTACAGGTTAGTCGAGGTAATTTGTACATGTAGGTAGGGGTGAAGTGACTATAATAAACAGCGTAGCAGCAGTGTAAAAAACAAATGGAGGGGTGGGGGGTGTCAATGTAAACCATCCGGTGGCCATTTGATTAATTGTTTAGCAGTCTTATGGCTTGGGGGTAGAAGCTGTTAATTAAGGAGCCTGTTGGTCCTAGACTTGGCGCTCCGGTACCGCTTGCCGTGCGGTAGCAGAGAAAACAGTCTATAACTTGGGTGACTTGGGTCTTTGAACATTTTGGCTGTGTGCTTAGGGTCGTTGTCCTGTTGGAAGGTGAACCTTAGCCCCAGTCTGAGGTCCTGAGCGCTCTAGAGCAGGTTTTCCTCAAGGATCTCTCTGTACTTTGCTCCGTTCATTTTTTCCCTCAACCCTGACGAGTCTCTCAGTCCCTGATGCTGAAAAACATCCCCACAGCATGATGCTGCCACCACCATGCTTCACCGTAGGGATGGTGCCAGGTTTCCTCCAGACGTGACGCTTGGCATTCAGGCCAAAGAGTTCAATCTTGGTTTCATCAGACCAGAGAACCAAGTTTCTCATTGTCAGTCCTTTAGTGCCTTTTGACGAACTCCAAGTGGGCTGTCATGTGCCTTTTACTGAGGAGTGGCTTCCATCTGGCCACTCTATCATAAAGGCCTGATTGGTGGAGTGCTGCAGAGATGGTTCTCCCATCTCCACAGAGGAACTCTGGAGCTCTGTCAGAGTGCCCATCGGGTACTTGATCACCTCCCTGATCAAGGCCCTTCTTCCCCAATTGCTCAGTTTGGCTGGGCGGCCAGAGTCTTAGTGGTTCCAAACTTCTTCCATTTAAGAATGATGGAGGCCACTGTGTTCTTGGGGACCTTCAATGCTGCAGACATTTGTTGGTACCCTTCCAAAGATCTGTGCCTCGACACAATCCTGTCTCGGAGCTCTACGGACAATTCCTTCGACCTTACAGCTTGGTTTTTGCTCTGACATGCACTGTCAACTGTGGGACGTTATATAGACAGGTGTGTGCCTTTCCAAATCATGTCCAATTCAATTGAATTGATACTGATAATCTATTATTGAGAAGAGAATTGTATTGGATTCACCGTTTGTGTACCATGTCTCCTAGAAGTCTGAACCAAGAGTTTAATATCAGACTCTTTCTTACATGAATATGTCACTTTGATTTGTCTTGCCTTCCAGGTCACCTACTTGGTCATTTTGCAAAATATACACTGCTCAAAAAAATAAAGGGAACACTTTAAACAACACAATGTAACTCCAAGTCAATCACACTTCTGTGAAATCAAACTGTCCACTTAGGAAGCAACACTGATTGACAATACATTTCACATGCTGTTGTGCAAATGGAATAGACAACAGGTGGAAATTATAGGCAATTAGCAAGACACCCCCAATAAAGGAGTGGTTCTGCAGGTGGTGACCACAGACCACTTCTCAGTTCCTATGCTTCCTGGCTCATGTTTTGGTCACTTTTGAATGCTGGCGGGGCTTTCACTCTAGTGGTAGCATGAGACGGAGTCTACAACCCACACAAGTGGCTCAGGTAGTGCAGCTCATCCAGGATGGCACATCAATGCGAGCTGTGGCAAGAAGGTTTGCTGTGTCTGTCAGCGTAGTGTCCAGAGCATGGAGGCGCTACCAGGAGACAGGCCAGTACATCAGGAGACGTGGAGGAGGCCGTAGGAGGGCAACAACCCAGCAGCAGGACCGCTACCTCCGCCTTTGTGCAAGGAGGAGCAGGAGGAGCACTGCCAGAGCCCTGCAAAATGACCTCCAGCAGGCCACAAATGTGCATGTGTCTGCTCAAACGGTCAGAAACAGACTCCATGAGGGTGGTATGAGGGCCCGACGTCCACAGGTGGGGGTTGTGCTTACAGCCCAACACCGTGTAGGAAGTTTGGCATTTGCCAGAGAACACCAAGATTGGCAAATTCGCCACTGGCGCCCTGTGCTCTTCACAGATGAAAGCAGGTTCACACTGAGCACGTGACAGACGTGACAGAGTCTGGAGACGCCGTGGAGAACGTTCTGCTGCCTGCAACATCCTCCAGCATGACAGGTTTGGCAGTGGGTCAGTCATGGTGTGGGGTGGCATTTCTTTGGGGGGCCGCACAGCCCTCCATGTGCTCACCAGAGGTAGCCTGACTGCCATTAGGTACCGAGATGAGATCCTCAGACCCCTTGTGAGACCATATGCTGGTGCGGTTGGCCCTGGGTTCCTCCTAATGCAAAACAATGCTAGACCTCATGTGGCTGGAGTGTGTCAGCAGTTCCTGCAAGAGGAAGGCATTGATGCTATGGACTGGCCCGCCCGTTCCCCAGACCTGAATCCAATTGAGCACATCTGGGACATCATGTCTCGCTCCATCCACCAACGCCACGTTGCACCACAGACTCTCCAGGAGTTGGCGGATGCTTTAGTCCAGGTCTAGGAGGAGATCCCTCAGGAGACCATCCGCCACCTCCTCAGGAGCATGCCCAGGCGTTGTAGGGAGGTCATACAGGCACGTGGAGGCCACACACACTACTGAGCCTCATTTTGACTTGTTTTAAGGACATTACATCAAAGTTGGATCAGCCTGTAGTGTGGTTTTCCACTTTAATTTTGAGTGTGACTCCAAATCCAGACGTCCATGGGTTGATAAATTTGATTTCCATTGATAATTTTTGTGTGATTTTGTTGTCAGCACATTCAACTATGTAAAGAAAAAAGTATTTAAAGAGAATATTTCATTCATTCAGATCTAGGATGTGTTATTTTAGTGTTCCCTTTATTTTTTTGAGTAGTGTATTATTTTCTGGAACTAGTACATGTACCCATCTCCTTGTTATTAAATTATTAGAGATAGATAAATTGTTTTTGCACCCACCATCCATCATATCTGCAATGGTCATGTGAGGTGAAATGTGTATATTTTGGGATATGAGCACTCAGTTTGTTTGTTCGACCTGACGAAGATCCGTTTTAGATCGGAACGTTGTCAGTAAAGCGGTGAATTGGGAGCTTTAACAGCGTGCGGGCATTCTTGTTCTATACTAGTATTCTTTATTGGCCCAACACCTATGTTTTTAAGGATGTGCGTATGACCACAAACTTTTCAATCAATTGAATTTACCACAGGTGGACTCCAATCAAGTTGTAGAAACATCTCAAGGATGGTCATTGGAAATAGGATGCACCTGAGCTCAATTTCTAGACGTATAGGAAAGGGTCTGAACACTTACGTAAATGTGATATTTCAGTTTTTAATTTTAAATACCTTTTCGCTTTGTCATTATGGGTTATCGTGTGTAGACTGATGAGGATTTAAAAAAGAAACATTTTTAGAATAAGGCTGTAACGTAACAAAATGTGAAAAAAGGTTAGAGGTTTGAACACTTCCCGAATGCACTGTATATACATAAGTATATATTGGCAGTATAGTATATATATTGGCAAACATTGGCAGTAGAATGGCCTTACTGAAGAGCTCAGTGACTTTCAACGTGGCACTGTAATAGGATGCCACCTTTCCAACAAGTCAGTATGTCAAATTTCTTCTCTGCTAGAGCTGCCCTGGTCAACTCTATTGTGAAGTGGAAACGTCTAAAAGCAACAACGGCTCAGCCGTGAAGTGGTAGGCCACACAAGCTCACAGAACGGAATCGCAAAGTGCGCATACAAATTGTCTGTCCTTGGTTGCAACACTACAGAGTTCCAAACTGCCTCTGGAAGCAACGTCGGCACAATAACTGTTCATCGGGAGCTTCATTAAGTAGGTTTCCATGGCCGAGCAGCCGCACACAAGCCTAAGATCACCATGCGTCGGCTGGAGTGGTGTAAAGCGCCAAGCCATTGACTCTGGAGCAGGAGAAACGTGTTCTCTGTAGTGATGAATCATGCTTCACCATCTGGCAGTCCGACGGACAAATCTGGATTTGGTGGATACTAGGAGAACGCTACCTGCCCCAATGCATAGTGCCAACTGTAAAGTTTGGTGGAGGAGGAATAATGGTCTGGGGCTGTTTTTCATGGTTCGGGCTAGGCCCCTTAGTTCCAGTGAAGGGAAATCTTAACACTACTGCATACAATGACATTCTAGACAATTCTGTGCTTCCAATTTTTTGGAAACAGTTTGGGGAAGGCCCTTTCCTGTTTCAGCATGACTATGTCCCTGCGCACAAAGCGAAGGCCGTACAGAAATGTTTTGTCGAGATCGGTGTGGAAGAACTTGACTGAACTGCACAAAACCCTGACCTCAACCCCATCGAACACCTTTGGGATGAATTGGAACGCAGACTGCAAGCCAGGCCTAATCACCCAACATCAGTGCCGACCTCACTAATTATCTTGTGGCTGAATGGAAGCCACTCCCCGCAGCAATGTTCCAACATTTAGTGGAAAGCCTTCCCAGAGGAGTGGAGGCTGTTATAGCAGCAAAGGATGGGACCAACTCCATATTAATGCCCATGATTTTGGAATGAGATGATTGACGAGCCGGTGTCCACATACTTTTGGTCATGTAGTGTACTTCCTATTTTTAACGCCACCTTTACTGTTGTAGCGTTTGACCTTGGGCATTCACAAGGTTATAAATGATTCCTTTTATTTTAGTTTGAAACATCTTGTAAAATACTAAATATTTATTTTGAAATTAACTGGACGTTAGCTTTTTGTGACGTCAGATGTTTGTTTTTGGTTCCTTATGTTACACGTGTTTCAGGATAAGGAAGTCTTCTCAATGAGGTGGTGGGGACTGAATTATTCCTTTTTACATGGTTCATGAATACAATTACAGTTACTTCCTACCAGATCTGCATAGAAAACCGTTATAAAAGATACCAACTCCAGGCTGAAACAGCCCTTCACAATTCAAACAGCCAAGGTCATCCTAAAAGAATAGCCTCTTTGTATGTAGAAAACAGTCCCAAAACAATTATAACGTTCTCTTTTAACAGCTATATCCTGATAGGATAAACATTACTTTGAGGACATTTCAAACTTTGCCTGTTAAGTGCATTTTTTTTCAACTCTTAAATTAAGATGCATTTCCTGTTGTGTTTTTTTATCTGTATGTACCCATGTATGGGATACGTATCATGCATATTAATGAAGTGGAATTCAATGAAAGGTGAGCCCTTGTCTTGAGCTTGCCTGAACAATCGACCAACAGCAGTGATTTTTACCAACGATGACAGGATGCACATTGTGATGCTGGGAGACAAACAGGGAGCATATCACTCTTCTTGCCTCATGCACACAAACACATGTGCTGTTTATCACACACGCACATAGACACACAGACACACAAAAACAGAGATTTGAGGTCCTCTGTTTCTGCTCTGCCTATCCCCCTACCTCATCTACATTAGTATTCCAATGGAGTATGAGATGTTGCGTAATGATCACATCCACACACAGGGGAGCAGTGTTGCATAAACACAGCCTCAAAGACAAGGGGGGATGGAGGAGAGGGGTGGTGAGGGACGAGTGGGGAAATGTGATGGGATAGAGAGCAGAAAGGCTAAGGGGAAAAATAGGGATTTGGTGAGAGAACAGAGCGGCGATAAAGGGAAGATGAGAGGGTGATGGAGGAGGGGACTGAGATGTGGTGAGTGGGTGGTGAGGAGATAAAGGGAGACAAGGAGTAGCTGACCAAGCATGTTAATGCCAAACATCGACACGCCATAGGAGAGCAGAGCACAGTGGAGTCACAACAGGGAGTCATGCAAAACATCTGACAGATATACTAACAGTCAAAATAATGCACCGGTCATATTTCGAGATGATGAAATTAGGCAATATTTGTCTGGGGTCTAAGTAGAAGAGTTTGTGAGATGAGCTATTTGAGATTTCCATACCTGGGTTGAATTATTAATCAGACTTCAATTTGCTTAAATCAATATTAGAATGTATTGCAATGCTATGAAATACATGTTTATTTTCTACAACCTTGCGTGGGCTTTTTATACCGCAGGAACATAAATACTAGAAGAATTCATGATCACAAGTAGGCCATCAGACACTATACTAAATCATTTTGTAATAATTATTTTGCCAGGATTTGTCACATTTGACAAACTGAAAGACAAAAATGACAAGAGAATTAGATTATTTTCCATGCTTATTTTTGGAATTGTTTTATTACAAACTTAAAAAAGAATCTGATACAATAAGAAAGTGCAGTAGTAAGTCCCCATTCCCATGGGGGAGCACAGAAAACAGGTCATTGCATTTCAGTAGTGAAAGGTTCATATACATCTACAGGGTGTACAGATAAGATACAAAATAGGAAAATGATAACAAAATACAGGCAAAAGAGAAAGTACTATATTAATATATCTTACTTTTAATTTATATCCATTTATTCTTAAATGTTAAATAGAAAATACTTCTTTATTACAACAAAATATTCCAAAGTGCTAAATAAAACACACGTAGATAGATATAAGCAAAAGACAGAATACAAAACTCTGTTTCTCACTTTGATTCAATCCTGGTGGTAGAACAGCCTGCTTTTAGTGTGGATTTAAAAACGAAGTATTTTTAATTACAATACTTGGAGGATAGTGTAATCTGTTACTAATTTTTAAATGCAAGACGTATACCAACAGCCAACCACTATACCGCAACAAAAC